>NC_142951.1:3442978-3445478 GCF_046866305.1 Octopus bimaculoides
TATATGGAGAGAAGAAGACTGTCAGAATGAAAACAGATGGAGGGAAACTAAGCAGCAACGTTAGATAAGTAGAATATACCTCACTTCAGATTTATCTGGAAGTCAAAGGTTACTAATTTTAGTGTCTGTTGAATCATGACTATGAATATCCGTAATAATATTCAAAGTTATTCAGTCATATATATATATATGTGTGCATGTGATTTATATATACATATATGGAGAGAGAGAGAGAGAGAGAGAGAGAGAGAGAGAGAGAGAGAGAGAGAGGAGGGAGAGAGAAATCGAGAGAATGTGTGTTTCTGTGTATCTGTGCATGCGTGTATGTGTGTTTTATAGTTAGTGTGTGTATGATAAAGTGAAGACAAATATAGATATCTTAAATGCTTTTATTACACGTGTTTCAGATACATCTATGAGGGAAATTATTTATCTGTTGCATATTATCTTTTTCATTCCAGCCCATTGTAAATATGTATGATACGAATGTATCCTGCCATATATATATATATATATATATATATATATATATATATATATATATATATATATATATATATATATATATATATATATATATATAAATATATATATATATAGCTTTCGCAAGCTTATGTTAACAGAACACGGCTGCTGGAGAGAGGAGTAAAAGAAGCCTCCAGTAGCAATAAAGTATTTATAGAAAGGGATAAGGGATGGAGATTGAGATAGCAAGAAGGCGGCGAGAGAAGAAAACGGAATAGGATTTATGGAGCAGAATGTAAGAGGAAAAAATACAGAAAAATAGAAAGAACTTAAAAGTAAATAAATACACAAATGAAATGAGGAATAAATAAATAACTGCAAAAACTGACGACATAGCGAATGACGTTGGTGTGGTCGAAGAAGCTAAAATGAAATCCTGCTAAAAATTGGTGAAATTACAAATGATGGTTGGAGTCATTTGAAAGATGCGATGGAAGGCCGGATTTGAAGTCGAGTAGAATCGATGGGGGATCACGGGAAAAGGAATGAGATGTGGGGTATATCATCAGTGGGTCAAATAAATTAAAAGGATTTTTAAATGGTAAAGTCACTCGATCTCTCGACCTCTCTGTCTATTTCCTAAGTTCATTCTCCGATTCAGAGGTGGCTGATCCTTCACTTGTCGCTATACGAAATTGCATTGTTGCATTCATTCAGTTTTATTTTATGAATCCTTGTTATCAAGCTATATAAATATAGATATATTTGCATATTAAACAGTTACCAAATTTTGGTCTTATACAATTTTCTGACGCTAGTAACTTCTGTTTAACTTAGTTGAGCACATTTTCCTGTTTAAGATAATGACATCTGTCTTCTCTTAGGTTATATCATTAGTATTTGAATATGTAGACACATCCAAAGAGTTACTGATAATTAAAATATACCATTGAGAATGTCCAACGCTTTCAAACCAACTTCATAGATCGCAATACAGATTCATCGTTTAAATATACGTCTATGTATGCAAGAAATCATGTTTTACGTTGAAGCCTTCTTTTTTGTTAGATTCTCAACCGGGGTCGATATAAACGTTGAGAGTTCAGGATTTGTTGTTAATATTCATCTGTATAATAGATGGTTATATGTCTAAAAGACACCAAATAGGTTAGCAGTTTCATACAATTCCTAATAATATTTAATCATAAATTCGAATGGCGATGAGGGTCCAGTCGAGTGAAACAGCATTCAAAGAGGGTTCATAGGCATACGATTGTTGACCACTACTGCATTAGATCATGACGATTTCAATATGCCTCCTAGAATCTTCAATACCATAAGCACCAAAGTAACAGAGTTGATATATCCGTGTGAGCCCTATGTGCACGGTGCTGCAGCAAAACTGCATCGCAATGTAATTAGGCAACAAAAGCAAGGAACTATAATGGTTGATAATTCCAGCGAATAACTATCAAACGCTTCCCAAATATATTAATTACGTTTTCTTTCCTTTTACATTCAATTAATCACACACACACACAGAGAGAGAGAGAGAGAGAGAGAGAGAGAGAAACACACAGAGAGAAACGCACACATACACACAAACATATATATGCATATATATACATATATGGACTTATATATATAGAGATACATACATTTTTATACTTATATATATATATATATATATATATATATATGTATATATATATATATATATAAATACACACACATATACACATACACCTATCTATCTTTATATATGTGTATAGATAGGTAACCAGTTATATATATATATATATATATATATATATATATATATACATATATATAAATGTTTATGTGTGGTGGTGTGCGTGTGGGCTTGAGTGCGCGTGTGAGTGTATGCGTGTATGTATTACATTTCTAGTGTACTGCGAACTGAACAATACATATCTAACACTTTTAGCTTTTGTTATCTTTTGTAGCTTGCAACATTCATTGTTCTAAATGAAATTAGCTGTTTCACTATCTACACAGACATAACCGATATATC
>NC_142951.1:3450478-3462978 GCF_046866305.1 Octopus bimaculoides
TGAATGCGTAGAGAAAATAGAAAGAGTAAAAGACGGAAAACATGAAAGAAAGAGTGTGTGTGAGAGAGAGAGAGAGAGAGAGAGAGAGAGAGAGAGAGAGGGAGAGAGAGAGAGAGAGAAAGAGAGAGAGAGATAGAGAGAGAGAGAGAGAGAGGTGAGTGGTTGTATTAATCATCGTGGTCAAACATCCAACTTTATATTGGTTGAATGTACATCGATAAATCTATATTTCACGACTTACGAGATATTCTGATAAACCTCGCCTGCTCAAGGAACGGAGAGATGCAAGCAACTTCAGCAGCCATACTACAGCGATGCGCTAGCTGAGGTAAAAGAGTGAGGTGTAATGGGGTGGGTGGTGGTAAGGGATCGAAAAATCTTAAGGTGGCGGTGGTGGTGGTGATGCTGGGGTTACAAAACTAGATAAATCAACACGAAGAATTATAGGAGATAACAAAGATTACCATGCAAGGATATGAGTGATCTTTAACCTGTTTAAACAACGTGACTAGTTTCGAGGAAACCATAAAAGTCAACAGATATTTCAGATACGTGCGGTGTTTATCACACGCTTTCATATATATATATATATATATATATATATATATATATATATATATATATATATATATATATATATATATATATATGTATGTATTGCTATATATACACACATATATATACATATTTATAGATAAATATATACATACATATTTACATGTATATAGATACATATTAATATATATATTCATATATATATATAAATATATATATATATATATATATATATATATATATATATATTATATATATATATATATATATATATATATATATATATATATATATATATATATATATATATATACATACTTATATAAGTAAGTATAAATGTATATATACGTATATATATATATATATATATATATATATATATATATATATATATATATATATATATATACACGCATACATGCATGGATATATAACCGAGTATGCAAATATCTTTCTATCAGAGTCAGTATCTAGTTATCTATGATATCTACCTATCTATATATATATAAATAATGAAAGTCTGTTAGCATTTCATTCTATCTGTCCACTTTCAAATAATTAACAATGATTGCATCTAAGACTTAGTTATCCAGATTCGTATATACACTGGCCCAGAAGCACGTATACGCACATACACGTGAGAGCAATACCATGTTACAAACAAGCATATAGACAAGCATGATGGGTAACATTCTTCTATATTGTTAAGGATATAAATCGCTCTCTCTCTCTCTCTGCATGCAAATATATTCATTTACAGAGTAATACGTATTTAATATAAATAATAATCTTCACAAAAATTCGTCTCTGTGCTTACCTATATATATATATATATATATATATATATATATATATATATATATATATATATATATATATATATATATATATATATATATATACAGAGAGAGTGAGAGAGAGATGGAGGGAGGGATAGAAATAGAGGGAAAGGGAGAGAGATTCATAGGTATACATATTTATATATATATATATACAAATAAATATGATTAAAAACAAAAGGCGAGCTAGCTGTAACGTTAGCACAGCGGGCGAACTACTTAGCCGTACTGTATTTGCGTTTTGAATTCAAATCCCTCCGAGGTCGACTTCGCCTTTCAATCTTTTGTTATCTAAAATTTCGAACCTTGTACCAAGAGTAGAAAAGAATACATATATATTTATATTAGGCTCGAAACGTTAAAGACTTTTTCACTTCCCGATCGGTATACTAATACATCTGTTTGTAGTCTACACCACCTATCTTCGTCTTTTGTTCGTTTTCGTGAATTCTCTCTCTCTCTCTCTCTCTCTCTCTCTCTCTCTCTCTCTCTCTCTCTCTCTCTCTCTCTATATATATATATATATATATATATATATATATATATATATATATATATATATATATATACGCATCTACACGTATATCTACACATATGCATACAAATATGTATATAGCTATAAAGAGTGATTGTATACTTTCCGTGCAGGTATTAATCTTTTTTTCCTTTATCGTTCACTCCCGATTTCTTTGCTCCCACACCCAACGCATGTACACACAGTCACGCACACACCACACACACGCGCACACACAAATGCAGACCATAAACGCAATCACAGACATCTATCTATATGTGCGTGCGTGCGCGCGTGTGTGTGTGTGTGTGTGTGCATATATATGTATACATACATATACCTACACACATACACATATCCACATATCTATATATGATATGATATAATATGAATCCATGTTAATCCATTTTCCTTGATATACGAATAATGACTAAATATTTTTTGGAGAATATTCGTGTGACTGTACACATAAATATACGAGGGTTTCCCTACATACATCCTTGCACAATTCTTAAGATCTGCCTTAGATGTGATATCGTGGAAACCATACGCTTATAGCGTTGCTTAAATGGTTATTAATTCCACACGATAAATTCACTACCGATAATTCGAATGACCGTTATCCGTATATCATTTATATTTATAACGTTTCGGTATCTACATCTTTAGTTTACGTAGAAACCAAAGATCAGAAGTAAAAATTCGTCAAGATAGGCCACAGTGTACCGCGTGGGAGTGGAGCTGTACCCGTGTGTGTTTGTGTATATAAACGCTAACGTATAAGCATGTATATACGTATATTTATTTTTATGCATGTTCTATATAAATGAATAGATATGTAAATAAATATATGCACAAATATATATATGTGTGTGTATGTGTGTGTGTTTATACGTATATATATACATGCATATATGAATATATGATATATCATATATATAATATATATATATATATATATATATATATATATATATATATATATATATATATATATATATATATATATATATATATATATATATATATACATTATATATATAATATTTTTCTATTTATCAATTTATCTATCAATATTATATACATATATATCTATATCTATAGATGTATATATATTACACACATGCACATATATGTATATATTATATATGGTACGCATGTGTGCACACACACTTATATACACATCCATACTCACATATATACATATATAAATATATATATATATATTTATATTGTTTTCTTGATGTTATTTGTTCACATTTTTAACTACTTTCCCTATTTAACATGCAGGCTATTACTGCATGTTTGAATATCCCAACATATTATATTTTTATTCACTAACTGTTGGTTGTAATATGCTCAATCTTATATTGATATGCGGAAAGCGCAGCTATGGTAATTTAAATCTGTTATTGAATTACCAAGTGTCTTGTCTAAATTTTGTTTTCGTATGTTGTGTTCACCATGGGATAGGTTTAGATTTAAAATGAGATTGTAAGTCCACAACGATGTTTTCCTCCATTTTGTTTGATTCGTGTATTTGTTTGTTTTAGGCTGTGGCAAGAAATATTTACGCAAATGCTATTTTACATTTAAATTACGCGTCTGGTTTGTATACACCATATATTTATGCATAAATCTCGTGCCTTGGTTGCAGAAACCGTATGTTAATGCAATGAATTTCTGAGGAATGTCATGGTTTGCGTATACGGTAGAACCGTCTGAAGAAGTAGTTGTGTCATGCATAGTCATTTTCAGATTTTGCTTAAATATTAATTCGAATAATGCTTAGCGGTTTCAAAATCAACTACATATTATTTAGTGGTTACCACCTCTTGAAAAACGAAGGTCATCCCCTTTTAAATATTTACATTCAGAGACGTTGCACGAGTAATCTTGTACAAATGTCTCACGAGTTCAGCTTCTCAGGTGCATAATTTCGTACAAATATGGCAACTTTGTGCTGAATTTTCCCCTAGGTCTGCAGGAGAATTTCGTACACAATTATGTGCCGCCTCAGACACCTAGTAGGTTTGCAGACTTTATTACAAGTTGGACATTTCTTTTTGTTGAGGACTTAGAGAAATTATGCCTCTATATACATTTTGATTCTGTCCCTTATCACGTGACGCTTAATTACGGATTAATCCAGTTTTGATAAGAGTTAGTAGTTACGGGAAACTCACATGAATCTTCCATCGAAATCAATGCAGCTTTTCTTGCTTTCGAGTAGCTAACTTTCCTTTTGAATATTGTAATCTGTTCTGTTCAAATGCTTCAAATTCATTCATGATTCTACCACGCTTATCTACTCGATTCAAGGTAAACATTTCCCGAATTAAATAACCCCTACTCAAAAGTTGCTTTATTGCTTTTCCGATTTTATGCTGTGGGATCTTAACGTTAATTTTTCATAAAGCAATTGCTTAGAGATATTTGTGTCATCCATTCAAATTAAATGAATCATTTAACGCATTTGATTAAAAGTAATGATGATTTTCAATGCTGGCCATATTTACGTTTGCAAGAAGTATTATGTCAGTCGATTTTGCCTAGCATTTTATCCTTTAAACAATTTGGTCGAGTCTTTGGAGTGAGATTGTGTGATGGCAACATATGGTCCCCGTTTCTTCGATATATAGGAGTCACCTATTCTAAAGCTAGATTGCCTCTCGGGTATGATATCTTTTGTTATCTAGTTTAAAGTGCGATAACAAAAAATCTAAGAAACAATTTCCAATTCATTCGATGGTAATCGCCACAAACGGATATACTACCTCTGTCTTTGTACAAAGGGAAGTTAAAATGTATCAACCCAGTCCCTCAGCTTATCACTGGCTTGCTATAGATGCATTGTATGAATAGAAATTTCAGCTGAGATGACATTACTCTCATGTCTAACGAGTTCTACAAGGATAACATCAAGGCCCGGAACTTTACCTGTGTTTACACTATTAATGGCATATTTTATTTCCCTTCAGTTCGGCGTCACAATCATTTCATTTACAGGGTCTGCCTATGGGAGAACATTTATGATTACATTTTTCACAGTCGATTCATTTTGAAAATGTTCAGTGAAGTGTTCAAATCATCTTGTTTTTGTTGAACCAGGATCTTTACAGAATTCGTTTCTATTCCTAGATTTACAAACGCAACTTTTGAGGTTTGAGGACGGAAAGCTTGCTTCATTTAGCTATACAATCGCATTGAATTCTATCTATCATTTACGTTTTCCGTTTCTTTTGAGATATCTGACCACCAACAGCTTTTCATTTGTCGAAGAGCCAGTTGAAGATACAATCTGTTGCTTTTAAGAGAGATTACGTCTGAATTATGTTCAATTCCACTAGTGTTTATAGCTTGTAAGTGAAAAGAATGCTTTGCTTTTGGACTTTTATGCTCTGATCGTTGTCATCAAACTAGTTGCTATGCATACGATTGATAAAACCATAATTCTCAGCACGAATGGTATATAATGTTTCTTTGAAATTGTCCCATGCACCATCAAAATTAGTTTCAACATATATTTCCGTTAGTAACGCTTAATAATTACCTTCCCTTAGCATTTGGATATTTATGCATTTTCCTATTTTCACTCCTTTCATACTTCCGTTTTCTCCAACGTGAATTTTCACTTCTGTATGCACTCATTTATGTCATTACCACACAATGAGCTTTGTTGGCCATCTATTGGACACATATTTACAAAGTCAGTCTTCCACATGATTGCACAATCAAAATGCGTTCATCATATGACCAAGCGGGAATCAATACCACGTTATGAATGTAGGATGTCATTGTCCAATATCGTTATCAACTGTGCCTTCATTTAAACGAGACAACTTCGTTTCTCTTTTACATGTTTCGGCTTTTTTGCGCTATGATTCATCTATTATATCAGCTCGTACCACTTCGGGCATAACGATTCTGGCACTCGTAAACATCTTAGGCTTGGATTTTGTTTTATGAGGTGGAAGAGTGTAAACAAATCCCCTGGCTGTCATCTTTTCCAGATAATCCTTTTGCCTTACCAATAGATGTACCTCATTATTTCCAGCAAATTGCTTTCACTGGCAAAAGTTTCACCACATCATAGGCGGATCTAGACAGAAAATGTGACATATCATTTTCACCTTCGTTAAATGCCACGAACACTGTAGTACTAATGAATTTTGCAGTTGCTTCTGGAGCGCAATCCTTGTCCACAGCTTCATCAACAATATTGATAAATGAAATAGCAGTCAAATCTCTGTATCACAGATATGAAAGTATTGTTATGGAGCATTTGAACAACATAAATAAATATTAAAAATAACATTAGGACCGTGGAGGACGTGTGTAAGATTAACAAAATATTTCGATGTGATTTTCTCTACACAGATCGATAGCATAGTACTAAATCTGGAAGTGTGACTCCGAATGATCATGATCGGTACACCGTTAAGTTTCAAAGATGTTTTGTGAGGAATAACTTCTTACTCTCACCACTCACAAAACAAGTCCAGCCCTGTAGAACATATGTTTTTTTTTTTTAAATTTTGCGAACAAGGATGTATATTGTGGTATGTTGCTAGCTTCATCTGCTCCAGTGAAGGGAAATGTCTACTCAAGTTTAGTAAGCGGTTTTAGGATATCATTATTATCACGCTCACACGCATCAAATTCAGCCCAGCAGAATTCAACTAAACTTGGAAAGATGCATGAGGTAACGACTTTTCAGCTTTCTTCATGATTTCTGTGACAAAACAACACAAATTTTAGTGCAAATAATATCCGATCCAGGGTACAAGAGTGCACACAATGGTACACACACTTTATATATACTCATACACACACAGGTGCACGGATGCATGCACGCACACATATATATGTAATTTTATCGTTTAGTTTGCATCAATTGCCATTTAATCTCAATACAAAAAGGATTTATGATTTGTAATGATTATTTTTTTTTTCGCCCCCGCTTTAGATCGTTGCGCCTAAGATTCATTTCACTTAAAGCATGTTCTTGAAATATTACGAATTACCCAAGGTCATATATGTTTAACTATCTGTCTGATAAAGCGTGCATCTCTCTAGAGTGTGAATACCTGTAATGTGTGTATGTATGTATGTATGTATGTATGTATGTATGTATGTATGTATGCATGTATGTATGTATGATTGTATGTATATCGTCGCTCTTGTTGCCTCCTAAACATGCAGGTTGTAGGTTGAACGACAATGCTTACTCACAAGCACATATTCAACACATACAACTTATACACCAAGCTGCATATATCCCACCATACACTGACATATCTTATAGGACCCTATGAGAAATCTGGAGGTAATGCATTTTCTCCACAGTCGATGCTCATCACAAACACTAGTAGAACAACGTTAGATATGTGTTATGTTTGACTTGATCAGACCACGCTAGCTGCTTTTCTATAGCGCTGTTTGTGGTGTGCTTTCCTGCATAGTATTTAGAACAACGGGGCTACCTCAGATATTTCAATGAGTATACCACATAGTATATATTGGGTGTGGGAGATTGCGCTGCTCTTAGATCAAATGTTATTACCCGGCTGTAGCATGATTGACCAACCCTGTTCTATTCCAGCTTTTACCACCCAATCTTTTGCTCTTCTCACACGTACTGTATCGATAACCATATTATCTAACGTGTCCGTTTGTTTTTCTTTAAGACCATGAGGAGATATATTGGATATTTAGATGCTATTTTAAGCATGCTGCTTAACAATGCAAATGCTTCATTGCTTTGTTGTATATGTGGACCTTAATAGGCCTATTAACGTTACGTTTATTTCAGCAATCAAGTGCTATTACTTTCTTAATAGGTTGGGATATATGCAACCGCTGGTTTTCATTGTAGTTCGTTTTTAATATAACTTTCAAGATTAATGTTTCTATCGAGTTTTTCTTTTTTTTAAATTTCCCTTTACGATAGATGTATTATCAACAAATGTTTTCTTTTCAATATAGTTTTGTTTTCTAACGGCACTTTTATGTAAGCGTAGGCTTATTATAATAGTACAAATGTACTTGTGTGACCTATATAACACCTATATATGTTCAGTTTTGCGTGAAAATATATAAACGATATTTTTACCACAAGATTCTACAGCAGCTTCTATACTTCGAGCTTAATCACGATAAA
Source organism: Octopus bimaculoides (assembly GCF_046866305.1). Lineage (NCBI taxonomy): Eukaryota > Metazoa > Mollusca > Cephalopoda > Octopoda > Octopodidae > Octopus > Octopus bimaculoides. Next base: position 3,458,550 of record NC_142951.1, read on the forward strand.
CAATTCTTTCTATATTCGGAGCAATATACTTTGTAGCTTCTGCATTATCGTAATTTACCGAACGCTCTATTATCCGTTATAAGTTTTGGCACCTACACAGCGGCATTGATTCAGATATGTTTGGCATTTCGCTCAGTGCCTGCTAAATCTGGCTAAATTGGACATCGATTTTTGTATACGCAATAGAAAATCCTCAGGCTGATGAAGAAGGATTTCCCCACAAAGATTGCACAGTAAATTTCCAAAGTTTCATTTAGGGGTCACCCCATTGAAAGAAAAGTAATGTTTATAAGATATTTCTTCGAAGAAAGACATAAGGAAAAGAAATTGAAAAGAACGATGGAATAGTCCCGAGTTCTTTTCTGTTCTTTCTCTTTTTTTTTTTGACTACTTGGCACATGAATTGATCAATATTCAAACTCTTGATCGATAACTTGCTGCAACACATAGTGTATGAACCAGGTACCGAATACTGCATATCAGAGTTTATTTCCCCATTGAATTGCAGCAACTGTGAAGAAAAATACTTAATAAGACACATATCACTAACGTCAATATAACAAGAGGTATACAATTTTATTCTTTTAGTTTGTTATTTGTTCAGGTATTTGACTGTTGCTGTGCTAGACCACCGGCAGGACTTATTGTTTGTAAGCCTAGTACTTATTTCCGAACCGCTAAGCTACGTGGACGTAAACACAGTAACGTCGGTTGTCAAGCGATGGTGGTGGTTGGGGGACAAACACAGATAAAGACATATAAATATATACGACGGGCTTTTTTCAGTTACCGTCTACCAAACTCACTCAGAAGGCCTTGGTCCTCCTGAGAGTATTGTAGAAGGAAATAAACCAAAGTGCCGCGGAGAGGGACCGAACCCGGAACCATTAGTATAATCAAGTTTCTTTACATAAAAGATTACGTTATTACTCATTTGGATTGAATCGTATCACAGCCGCAATTACAGTCTTTCTCGTTTTAGTGTTTTTTTAAATGCATGTTTATGTCAAGTCAGGTGCATGCACCCGCCTGGGGTAAGTAGCTTGGTTACCAACTACATGGTTCCAGAATCAGTCCCACTTCGTGAGAACTTGGGCAAGTGGATTCTACGATAGCCTCGGGCCAACCAAACTTTGTTGCTGAATTTGGTAGACGGAAACTGAAAGAAGCCCCTCGCGTATACATATAAATATATATATATATATATATATATATATCTGTGTGTCTTTGTCCCTGTGTTTGTTCCCCCACCATGGTTTGACAACCGATGCTGGTGTATTTATGTCCCTGAATAAGTAGACAGAATAACTACTAGCTTTACAGAGAATATGTCCTGGGTCGATTTCTTCGACTATTGGTGGTGCTCCAGCATGGCGGCAGTAAAATTACTGAAACATATAAAAGGGTAAAATAGGAAAAGTGTAAGCCGTCTTAATATTTAATTAATCAATGAACTGAAATTGAAGAAGTAATTGGTTTTTATCACTATTTAAAATGGACGTGACCACAAAACCTGCTAATATATTATTACCTACTTGGTATTCGGCGAATCGAGTTAAAGGATGTTTGACTCCACGCAAGTGTAAACTGCTGCGTGATTGAAATAGTCATACTCTTTATAATACGTTTCGAAGCAAAGGGCATAAAATAATCTCTTGTCACCAAATGTTGCCCCATTCGTAATTAGAATGCGTATGCTAATTGCTAATAAAGTCCGCCTATGGCTGATTTTGAGGTAATTAGATCAATAATTAAAATTGATAGGTTTTCAGAGACTTACTCTTAGATAACGAATCATCAATGCCTATTGGTGGATGACAATCAAAAAATGCTATGAAAATGGCCGTTATATAATAGTTGTAGGTGTGGCTGTGAGGTAAGCAGCTTGCATCGCAACCACATGGTTCCGGGTTCAGTCGTATATATATATATATATATATATATATATATATATATATATATATGTATATATATATATATATACATATGTATGTATATATGTATGTATATATTTATGTGTGTGCATGTATATGATTGAAATTTAGGTTAGTTAAAATATGTCTGTGACCCATTCTAACTTCCAAAGGCAAATTTTGTACAGTTACCGAGAAGAAAAAAAATTCTCTCTTTTGGTAAAAGATAAAAATATAACACACTCTATATTTACTCAAAATTACACTTTATTGGATTCGCAGGCGCAGTGTTTCTGGCTCTTTACCTTCCTTCAAAGGGTGATACTGAAGCTAGGCAACTCTCGACAAAAAAATGATTTGCGACATTGGAGCCGTCCCGTCGGGGTAAATTCTTCCCTATGCTTGCAAAGCTCTCATTAGGCTTACGCGAGCATTAGATTAGTTTAGGTTAGGATGGGTGATCCAAAAGCGCAGCTCGGTCAGTATGTTGACTGTCATTAGTTAAAGCTACGGCGTTATATCTACCCCGGATACCCTTATCTTCGGTAAAGTTAAAGATGAAGAAACACAGCAGCCGGGAAGGCGACAGAATGCAACACTGGGGAGACATGATGCTTTTACATCTTTTACCATAAAAGAAGATTTTTCTCCACGGTAGGTGCCTTTAGGATTTGAAATATGTCACAAACGGGTATTAACTAAAATAAGTTCCCTTAGGCCCAATCACTGCTTGGCATTGATACTGCTGAACCCACACACAAACAGATACACACACACACACACACAAATATTTGTATATATGTATATATGTATATATCTATATATTTGTGTGTATATATATATATATATATATATATATATATATACTTCCACGCACATTTATATATATATATATATATATATATATTTATATATGTACATACACACACACACACACACACACACACATATATATATATATATATATATATATATATATATATATATATATATATATATATATATATATATATATATATATATATATATATATATATATATATATAATATATATACATGTGTGTGTGTATATATATATATAGGCATGCGGCAGCACACGCGGGCAAGCACGCACATACCCATACCTCCTATGCTTTATGGGAACTGTTCTACGATAACACACCTGAAAGGGGAATAAGGAAAATGAAAGAAGAGAAAAAAAAATAACACCAAAATGAATCGTAAAAATCAAATATTTCACACAGTTGAATGGATTATCGAATTAGTAATAAGAAAACTTATGCCTTTGGATATCTTAGCAGTATGGTGAAAAACCGTTGAAATGGAAACTATTATGAGGATAGACTCTGAGAATTCATCCAACATTGAAATCTGCAACAACATACGTATTCTCGTAGAATTTTGTCTTCCAAATATTTTGATATTCTCGCAGAGATGCAGAATATGTTTTGCTAAGGAAGTTATTCCACAGGCAGATTATAAAAACTATTCCAAGCTGTCTTAAAGAGTCCTCTTAGCCTTTTTTCTTACCTGCTTTAGCATTCGTTACTCTCACTCTTTCCAATCTTCCACTGTATCTTATTTTCATTATCTATCTATCTATCTATCTATCTGACTCTCTTTCTCTCTGTCTGTCTCTCCCCCCTCTCTCTCTCTCTATCTATCTATCTATCTGTCTGTCTGACTCTCTTTCTCTCTCTCTCTCTCTATCCCCCCTCTCTCTCTATCTATCTATCTATCTATCTATCTATCTATCTATCTATATATCTGTCTGTCTGACTCTCTTTCTCTCTCTCTCTCTCTCTCTCTCTATCTATCTATCTGTCTACCTACTTACCTACCTGCCTACTTACCTATCTATCTCTCTATCAATATATCTATCTATCTGTCTATCTTTCTCTCTCTCTCTCTCTCTCTCTCTCTCACTGTATACGCATGTATATATATATATATATATATGTGTGTGTGTGTGTGTGTCTGTATGTAGTCACATATACAGATTGCGCGTGCGTACTTTTGCTTATATATCTGAATATGTATAAATGTATATGTAGACATACAGAAGAAAGAAAGCGGTAGAGAGTGTGTGTGTTGTGAGGTGAACTTGCATGTGTTATTTAAAACCACACACCTTTAGCGCATTGCAAACAATACTCGTATATCGGAAAATTAAATCTGAGAGATAATTCGATACACGTTCCTAGCAGTAGAACAATAGGTTATAGATATTTACAGGGTATAAGAATTCAGTACGAACCACCTTGGTAATTACAGATTTGCATTAAACTGCATGCGTTGCAACAAGTGTTAATTAATTTAAGCATCGTTCAACGTTAGTGTTGATATACATTTAAGTTAAGTGAATTGTTTCATTAAATACACAATTTACCATATCTTTGACGTGTATTCACTACGGTGAACAACGTGATTCTTCTGCTCAATCGAAAATAGACTAACCCGACTACTATGGACCCATTTGGCTGAACACTAAGGTTCAGTCCCAAGGCAAACGCGTT
>NC_142951.1:3467978-3470478 GCF_046866305.1 Octopus bimaculoides
TATATATATATATATATATATGTGTGTGTGTGTGTGTGTGTGTGTGTATGTATATACGTTTATTTATACATATGTATACACACGCACACATATATGTGCGATTATATACATATGTACATGCACACACACACATAGAAATGTATACACCCATACGCATACAGACACACATATGTATACATATATACATACGTGTTCGTATTCAGCTAGTTAATAGAATTGCAAGAAGCGGTCACAAGAGAATCCTAATAAAACGAAAAATGTCGAAAATTTCTTTAGCAAACGAATAATGTTATCTAATAGTGATATCATCTTTAACCCTTTTGTCGCTATTCTTTATATTGAAGACTTATTTCTTGAATATTTATGTGTGAAGAATTGCTTTAAAATTAAAATTACCATTAATCTGATTTGTCAGAAACCAAAGATTCTTGTTTTCTAATTATTTCTATTTTACTTGTCACAGCTATTGCAGAACAGCTATGTTTGGTTAACGCTTTCAAGAGTAGCGAAGACATTTATCAGAGTTCTATTTCTTATCTGGTACTCAGCCTATTGGCGTATTTTGCCAAACCCAAAGGTTAAGTGGGGCTAGACAAACAAATAACGACTGGCAACCGGTATTTGGAGCAATCTCTCTTTCTCTCTCTCTCTCTCAAATACAGACATATATATGTATACATACACATGCACACATACACACACACACACATATACACACACACACACATACACACACACACACACACACACATATATATATATATATATATATATATATATTGGACCTGTGTCAGATTTCGCCTAACAAATCTACAAACAAGAATTTGGTTATCCTAGAGCTTTATTCGAAAATAGTCACCCGAAGTGCCACGCAGCGGAACTCAACCCACAGCCTTGTGGATATCAAACTACCTAGCATACAGCAAAGCCGCCACCTGCAACCCCTGCGACTGTCAAACCCAGCACCTGTCAAACCCAGCACCTGTCAAACCCAGCACCTGTCAAACCCAGCACCTGTCAAACCCAGCACTCGTCAAACCCAGCACCTGTCAAACCCAGCACCTGTCAAACCCAGCACCTGTCAAACCCAGCACCTGTCAAACCCAGCACCTGTCAAACCCAGCACCTGTCAAACCCAGCACCTGTCAAACCCAGCACCTGTCAAACCCAGCACCTGTCAAACCCAGCACCTGTCAAACCCAGCACCTGTCAAACCCAGCACCTGTCAAACCCAGCACCTGTCAAACCCAGCACCAGTCAAACCCAGCACCTGTCAAACCCAGCACCTGTCAAACCCAGCACCTGTCAAACCCAGCACCTGTCAAACCCAGCACCTGTCAAACCCAGCACCTGTCAAACCCAGCACTCGTCAAACCCAGCACCTGTCAAACCCAGCACCTGTCAAACCCAACACCTGTCAAACCCAGCACCTGTCAAACCCAGCACCTGTCAAACCCAGCACCTGTCAAACCCAGCAACTGTCAAACCCAGCACTCGTCAAACCCAGCACCTGTCAAACCAGCACTCGTCAAACCAGCGACTGCACCTGAAAATTAATGTAATGACCATAGTAACAGGAAGTAATAACGCGGTCTTTACAACCAGCGAGAGAAAAAAAATATGGAGAAAATGTTTTGTCCCTTGTCTCCTGATCCAAAGCTGAATATAAATACCGTTCTTGATATTTTCTCCGAATCAACACATTTGCATCTAGCCATTTTGTATCAGATATAAAAATAGGAAAAGAAAGAAAAAACATAATATATAGAACGTTTATTTTGAATCAGCTTATTGCAGCTAACGGCAAATTTTAGCATATTCAGCTATTTAGTTATCTTCTTAAGACGTCGATAGAGGAAGCGGCCATATCTTCCCCGAATTATACTGTAGCGGCTTGAAACAACTGGGAACTCAGAATAATACTGTAGCCCTAGTTAGGCAATACCTGAGATAAAGAAGAGTTTGGAATGCGTTTTAGTATAATACTCTTCTGTCACGGTTGACCAGTGCCTAATCACTTTCATAGCATTACACGTCTCAAATATAATCCCTACACATTTACAAATCCCTTATTGGTTTTTCCCCATAAACACACATCAAGATATTCTAAGGAATCACTTATAATCCGAAGAAACCAATAGATTTACACGTTTTGTACATATTTGATCATCTGCCGTATGCTGAAACAGAAAATTGACTGCGATCAGAATTCGATCCATAAAGTTGAAAAGTAAACCGTAATTTTATGTGAAAATAACAAAGCTGCTTCTACATGCTCACCGGAATTGTTAAGAACAGAAGCCAACTGTCTTTCAAGCTACAATATATGGCGTTGAAAATGGAAGATGAGCTGACACATGGTACTGTGTGGTTGTCGATATATAAATATAAGTAATTTCTCGGTATTCACCTAACGTAAAACTAACACTAACGTAAAAGCGGTGTTATTGTATGGGGCTGAGACATAGAGAACAACAGTTAAGTCAAATAAGCAAATACA
>NC_142951.1:3477978-3485478 GCF_046866305.1 Octopus bimaculoides
TTTACAGATATATTCTCTGGAGTAAATTGCTTGTCAAGAGATTCAATGTCGCATCTACTCTCCCGTTGCAACCTATCTTGCTTTCTAATGCAAGTAAGTATTGGAAGCGAAATTCCATTACAAACTATATAATGACTACGATTAAATACAGAAAAAAAAAGTTGTGCCAGGCGAAGTTTGAAATGTGGTGGCTGCTGCTGCTGACTTCCACAGTGATGCTGATGATGATGATGATGATGGTGGTGGTGGTGGTGGTGGTTGAGGCTGGTTACAGTTGTGGCGATTGCATGGGTGGAACTGGTGCTGTCGGTGAATATAATACTATTAAATATTATGTTAAATACTTTAATAAAATCATATTGGAATTGAAAGTTTAAAATTCTACGCAATTGATTTTTCGTTGTTGGTAGAACTTGCAAGCAGTTCATATGGGAACTAATATATATATATATATACGTACATACATACATATATACACAGACACACACACACTCACACACACACACACACATATATATATATATATATATATATATATATATATATATATATAAAAATATAGATATACATACACACATATATATACACATATATATACACACACAACACATATTTACATTTGTATATATATATATATATATATATATATTAATCAATATATTAATCAATATATATATATATATATATATATATACCTGTGTGTGTATGTGTGTGGATGCGTATGTGTGTGTGTGTGTGTGTATTATATGTGTGCATCTATACATGTATGTGTTATATATAAAAACAGTTTGATAGCTAGTTAGATAGATAGACATAATACTATGTTATCATACATGTATACATGTAAATAACGTATGCTTATATATTTAGTAATGTACATATCTAACTATACATATATGTATCTACGCATCTTTATATTTATATCTCACTATCTCTCCACACACCGCTCAGACATGCAAGTAGGCACGAACACACACACACATAACGCACACACACACACACACACACACACACACACACACACACACACACACACATATATATATATATATATATATATATATATATATATATATATATATATATATATATATATGTAGGAAACACTTCATGTGTGTTTGTATATATATATATATATATATATATATATATATATATATATATATATATATATATATATATATATATATATATATATATATATATATATATATATATATATATATATATTTATATACATATAAATGTATATACAAACCCAAATGAAGTGTTTCCTAGATACATACATAAAATAATATACGATTAAACAGCCATGCGCATATAAAAGAACACATTTTATATGCAAGTATACCGGCATCAATTTTAATATACATCTTATATGGCACTCCAAGTCTCATGAATTTCTTCAGATCCGTCTATTTATTTTTTATCATTCTGACTATCATTCTGTATACTACAGGTATAGTTGTATATATATATATATATATATATATATATATCTCACGTATAGCAATATTGCGTGTATATATATATATATATATATATATATATATATATATATATATATATATATATATATATATATATATATATATATATATATATATATATATATATATATATATATATATATATATATATATATATATATATATATATATATATATATATATATATATATATATATATATATATATATATATATATATATATATATATATATATATATATATATATATATATATATATATACACGCAATATTGCTATACGATCGAAAGCTTGTCCTTGCAACAACATTAAACCCCATTGCATAGCACGTTGGTCAGGGGTTTTCTACAACAGTCCAAGGCCAACTGACTGTTTGTGAGTAAATACGGTAGAGAGGAACCATGAAGATGCCTGTTGTGTTATATATATATATATATATATATATATATATATATATATATATATATATATATATATATATATTTATGAAACCAATTATGGATTTCCATTCATAAATATTTTCATTCATAAATTTATGTAAAACAGCTAATTCACTTCCATCAAAAACAGTAATCACCTTCCCTTGCCTCTAATAATAGCAATCACTAATTACCTCCAATTAGATTTATTTAGCTATTGATTCATTTACGAAACAACATTCCTGACAACACAGCATGCCGAAAAAAAAAACTTATGTTAACTTGACTTCGTAATATTTTCACTAATTTCTAGCAAAGCCGAAACCGTTTGTCGAAGTAAATATTTTATCATATAAAAAGATATACACCCCGTGTATTTTCTTTGTATGATCATCTCTTCAAGCTACCACGTGAATGAAAAACACCTTTCCAACGACGGTTTTCAGTATACACACACGCTTGCCCACGCGCACGCACAGCCGCACACGAAGGCACACACGCACACACGCACGCATGCATACACACAGGCACACACATATATATGGCAATATATATGTATAACTACATACATGTACGTATGTATTTCCCTTTTTATGTATGTACGCGGACGGGCGCACACAAATGTTCGTGTTCACCGTTCGTCATGGTAACTGTCTCCATGTACTTCATATATTAGTCTTCGTATCGTTTTCTTATCTTTAAATACTCAATAAATTCAACGCCCAACTCCAACCAATGCCGATAAATATTTTTAATGTCCAAGATGTCTTCACACTGTCATAACCAAAACCTCTCAGCTTTTATAGTTTTCATTACACTCCTTCACATCTATGTTTCTCACACTCGCGTATTATATATATTTATCCGCCATTATTTCTTTCATTTCATCTTTGTTTGTTTTGTTCTATCTACTTTTTTGTTTTTTTTAATTTCCTTCGTTGTTTGTATTCAACAATGGCGCTTGATTTAAAGAAACACTGTAATATTGCTTATTGAAATAAATTACTGAAAATAATGCTACCATGAAGTGAAACACGAAGATTTAAATAACAGAAAAATTACGGTATTAAAATATATTTGATAATTTTTTTTAAAAAGTATTACAATAAAATGAAGTAAAAATAATACAGAATGTGAAAATATAGCAAAGAAAATATTAAAAGATAAAATTCTAAAAGAAATGTCAACAAATATTTAAAATGTCTTCGATTTGCTTCCTGGTTTTCCACGCCATAAATCTCCCTATATAATCATCAATTATATCGAATAAGTGGTCGATGTGTACGCGTAATATTCTACACACACGCACACAACTATATAGAGATCGGCAGAGAAAAGCACAACACAAACATGCACACAACAATATATATATATACATATATATATATATTATGCTGCGTTTAACTCTAAACCACTGCTTTGTTAGGTCACCGCCTTCTTACACAATCATGTACACCCTCACAGTAACATATATTCTATACATTATAACATATATGTAGGTGTGACAATACATGTGGATATAGATATGTATATGCACACACACACAGGCGCACGCATACACACACATATATTTGTGCGTGTATATGTGTTGATGCATTAAAATGTGTGTGCGTTTGTGTGAGTGTCTGTGTGTGTGTAGGCGAAGTGCATTATTCGCAGGGTTTGGTATTCGGAATGGTTGGTGTCTTGCTTGCTTTACACCTTCATTCTCGAGTTTTTTTCGCTATTTTCTAACAATTCCTTCATTCAGCGTTTATTCATTCTCTTTCTCGTTCTTCTCTTTTTCATTTATTTTCTTGCTTGATTCTCGCATGATTCTGTTAATAACCTTTTTTTTTCAATTTTGATCATTCTTGTACGCTCCCTTTCAGTTCTCTTTTTACTTTACAATCATACAGTTACACATCTATGCATATATATATATATATATATATATATATATATATATATATATATATATATATATATATATATATGTATATATATATATATATATATATATATATATATATACGTGTATGTATATGTATATATGTATATATGTGTATACATATATATACATATATATGCATATGTATATATATATATATATATATATATATATATATATATATATATATATATATATATATATATATATATATATATATATACATATGTATATACACGTATATATGAAAATATACACTTTATCTATATATTATATATAAGTTTTATATATATATATATATATATATATATATATATATATATATATATATATATATATATATATATATATTCATATATATATATTGTATTTATGTAGTATATATATATACGCTTGTGTTTTTCAATTAAGACCATTTAAGGCGAAAGTCGGTAGGAATTTATATTGATGTTTATATATGATTTTTTCTGTATGTGTGGATGTCTGTGTGTGTCTTGATGTGTAGGCATGTGTGAGGGTCTTTGTATGAATGCATGCGTTTATATTGTTTCGCTTTCCGAATTTGTGCGTATGCGCCTCTGAATGTATTTTTGTATGCATTCATGTGATTTTCTATGTAGCACTGTTTCTCTCTTTATCTCTCTCGATCGCACCTCTTTGTATGTATGTGTGTGATTGTGAGTATGTGTGTGTGTTTGTGTGTGAACGTATAACTAATGATAAACAACCAGTTTCTATTTTATTTCAAGGCTCTGAAATCCTACAACATTTTTCAACTGAGATCTACCAATAAATGCAAAATACGAACACACAAGCTCACACGCACACACATAGAAACATACAAACAAACAGGCAAGCATGCGCACACACCCACCCAAACCTACACTCATGCGCGCACGAACACGTATGGATGAACATATGTAATATACATACAAACCGACATTGGAAGAGAAAGATAGGGAGAGGGTGTTTCTTTTATTTTACAAAAGAATTTCTTTGCAAAATGAATTCTTTCTAAAGCTTGAGAGTGAAACGTACACATTTGAATGAAACACTAGGCGCAGTCCATACCTTTCATTTACTTGTTCAATACCGAATGTGCTTGTGTGTGTATGACTCGAAATGGTAGGAAATCAGAACGAGATTAATTTGTAACATACTTGAGTATATTATGCGATTGAAATATTTCTAATTGGTTGTATCGTTAATACATAGGCTTCAATATTCTGAGGCATTTAAGCAGAGTACTTGAAATGAGAATGCGTGGCAGTTTGAAAGGAATACACAGAACGAGTAGGATAATACAGCAACGTGGGCATGGCTTGATCGAAGTGATTTGAAGCGTACCACCGAAAGCCTGATCATTGCTGCACACGTCCAGTCTCTCGCTTCCAAGTCAGTGAAGTACAACAAGTATAAAACTTATGATACCCAGAAATGTAGCCTCAGTGGAAAGAATGAGGAAAATGTCAAGAAAAGACTAAAATTAATTTAAAACCGGAAACGGAGGCTCTGATCTGTGCTGCCCAAGAGCAAGAACTAAGAACAAACTACATAAAATACAGAATTCTCCCTTAATAATAATAATAATAATGATAATAATAATAATAATGATAATAATAATAATAATAATAATAATGATAATAATAATAATAATAATAATAATAATAATAATAATAATAATAATAATAATAATAATATGCAAACACCTGGATTTGCCCCATGATAAAAACTGGCGGGAACACACACCACCCCCAGTACTTGAAAATGATCACATTGCACTCCTCTGGAACTTCACCATTCAAACTGACAGAAAGATAGACGCAAATAGGCCAGACATCATACTGAAAGACTTCAGACAAAAATCATGCCTCCTCATTGATATGACTGTCCCAATTGATATAAACGTATCTGTCAAGACTTACCAAAAACTGAGCAAATATAAAGATCTTGAAATAGAAATTAGCAAAATGTGGAATCTGAAGACGAAAACAATACCTATTGTCATAGGTGCCCTGGGAATGACAGCGAAACGGGCTGATTACTACCTAGCTCAGATACCAGGAAACCCCAAAATGGCTGAAGTTCAAAAGATAGTACTCATGGGAACTGCCCATATCCTACGTAAAATACTGTCTATGTGATCTCAAATTTTAAAGCAAACACATAATTTTCTTATGATTTCTTAAACATTCACTTGAACAAAACTGTACAAATCCAAATATATGGTACCCTAGGCATAACACCTACCTTGTTGTCTCTTGAGGTCTCTGGGTGAGACTTGGATCCAACTTGTACAAATGCAAAATAAAAGTCAAACATAAAATAATAATAATAATAATAATAATAATAATAATAATAATAATAATAATAATAATAATAATAGTAGCAACAACAAAAACAACAATACTGTTAATCAAGGGGATTAAGTCGATTACGTCGACCCCAGTGCGTAACTAGTACTTTTTTAATCGACCCCGAAAGGATGAAAGGCAAAGTCGACCCCTACGGAATTTGAACTCAGAACGTAACGGCAGATGAAATACTGCTAAACATTTCTCCTGGCGTGCTAAATATTCTGTCAGATCGCCGCTCTTGTTAATGAAAAGAATATGAACAACCTTCCACCGAGATTGTCTCTGACTTTCATCCCCTTTGGGGTCAATAAAATTAGCCCTAGCTGAGTCCTGGGGTCGACGTAATGGTCTCGTTCCTTCTCCCGTAATTCCTGGCCTTGTGTAAAAAATTTGAAATCAATATTAGCAACGAGAACAATATTATCAATGATAATATTAACAACAGCAGCAAAAATAATGGCTATCGTTCCGATGATATCATAATATATTTCTTTTTTTTTTAACACTATCTTTTCTACATTTTTTTCTATAGAGATCGTCTCCTACTTACGCAAGTTCTCCGTCTTCGTCATCTTTCTTCGAAACGTTCTCTGACTCTCTTCCTCTGTTCTCTCTCTTATTCCTTTCCAACACCGTCATTTGTTTAATCGTCAATATTTTTATTAGCGAAGACACTGGCCTAGTCTCTGTTGACAGTATTGTAATTACTGGTCTCGTATGGCTCACTGCTGTCGGGTCATCGTTAAATATCATTGTCACAGTCTCCTTTATTACTCAATAGCATTATATACTCCATCACAGCCATCGATAGCGTGCATCGCTACTACTATGACTATCAACAGCCACGCCGTCACCATCATCATTAATCGTTACCATGATCATCATCATCGTAACAAATTACCCTCGTCGACATCTTTATCAAAAACATTAACAACTTCACCATCATCATCATCGTCAAAGAGGACAACATTAACGGCATTATCATTAAAATCATCACCATCATCACCATCATCACCATCAACTTCATGACCATCATTATCATCATTATCACCATCGAGATAATCTTTACCGGTCAGCGCCATCATCATCATTTTCTTCCCCTCCTCCTTATTATCATAATCCTTATCATCGTCATCACAGGTCATCATCATTCATCATAATCTCGATCACCATCATCATCATACTCATCATCGTCAATCATCATCATTCAGCATTAATCTTTATCACTCATTATTAATCATAATCATCATCGTCATCATCCTCATCTTCCTCATCATAATCACCACCACCAACATCACCACTATC
>NC_142951.1:3490478-3495478 GCF_046866305.1 Octopus bimaculoides
GATAAGAAACGGCAACATTTTGGTATTAAGAGAATTTGAAGTTATGAATTATATTCTATTAACTTTGAGACTTGAAGATAAGACATGTTATATGACTTTTAAATATAATATTAAAAATATAATTATATTTCAGCAATGGCAAATTTGATGTTGGTGTGTTTAGTGAACGCGACATATAAATGTATATATGAATGCATGACTTGTTCAGTGAAAATATATGTCTACTATATGATTTTTGAGTTTGAATCAACATATGTGTGATGCATTCTGTTTGTGTTCTAGAAACGTGTATGTGAAAATATATGCTGTATAGAGTTCATAATATGTGTGTACTCAGGTTATGTGCGGTTATAAATTTCTTCATGCGTTTCATTCGTGCTGTGTATATAAATATATATATTTCTTAGAAGAAGGCTTTGGGTAAATTGTGTTGCATATGTTTCTTTTGTGCGTACATTGCAATGTCTTCTGTTACTATATTATCATTTTGATCAGCTGAAGACTCTCTCTTTCTGTGGTTTCCAAAGTAGACTTCGGAAAGACGTGGAACGTTAAAAAAAAGTTAAGCGATAAGCGGATAACAATAAATGGGCGTTGGATGTAAAAACAACAAAATAATGGGTTAATTAGTTCAACTGTGATATACAGCTATTTTGAATTTGCAGGAAAGGGTCAATATTTGTGGTGGTTATTGAGGTGGGGGACTAGGTATGTGACCCAAGTGCCAAAAGGGCGGCTGCCCAAAATAATTTGGGTTTCATTGATCTATTTGGTACACAATTTTGTCTGCCAACTTTTCAAGGCTTATATGTTTGAGAACAATAAAACGTTGTAACATCTACTAAAGTTACAAATTTTCATGTATGTTAACCACAGAAAATACGGTTTTAAGTGGGTACGCGTCCTACATATATGCTTGTTTATTTTTAGGCCTTATTATATGTTAATAAAACTTTCTATTAACATTTAAATACAACTAACCAATTTATGTGATTATCGAAAATAAAAGTTTTTGTTTGATTTAGTCACAGATTTAAATGTTTTTTTTTTTTTGTTTCTTTTTAGATAATAAGGATGCAAACAGTTTGAGCGATGTTTGCCGTAATTGAATGCAGAAAATTCAACGAATACTTTGCGAACATTTTGCCGTATGTTCCAGTGTGGTTTAACGATTAATTTGTATAATAGTGGAGTTCTTGTTTCGGGGGAAAAAAGTGTACCAAATTACATTTAGCTTGATATTTTGGCAGCTGTATTCTTATAATAAATGTAATTTTTATAAATGGTATTTATTTTCTGTGAAAGCTTCATTATAGTAATGTGTATTATCATGGAATATTTCAACGTTTGCAAAAATTTGGAGTATTACTGAGTGACATATTTTAGCAACGATGTTGTGATCATTGTAGCTTGGCATGAATCAATTTAAGTGGTTGGTTATGAAGAATAGAATAGATTTTTTTTCTTCTGAAATTGAAGGTTCCGTTGCGAGAATTTGCAACAGTGAATATATATCCAATGGTAATTTTGAGTCCGTATTGAGGGGAGAAAATGGCATAAAATATATTCTTATCGATCGGTCCATTGTGTGTTGGGACCTCCCTTCGACATTATTTTACTATCAATGCGAAATATAAGCCTGCAACAAATAAATTCATACGCAAACCCACAATCACACACATTCACACACGCACACGCACAAACGCTTATAAACAAACGTGTGCATGTGCGCCCATATGTACGCGCGAATAGGAGTCGAATCAAACAAAGGCGAAACTAAACACTCTATAACTAAGATACCCACATATTTCATGACATATAGAGAAGTAATGATTTTTATTATCCCTTCATAAGGGATTTCGAAATAGACAAAGACTATATAATCTACAGCAGCGGATCATAAACATAGTTTGAACTTTCCCGCAATAAAAAAAATACCTTACCATTTATGTACTTCAGGAACATATGAAATGTTATTTGCAACAGAAAACCTCGAGTAAACGGGAGGAGCGGTTTGCAGCTGGTCCACGCTAAATATACGAAGCATAAATATTTCCCTCTTAAATGGAGATTATGCGCACAAATAAAAAACAAACAAACAAAAGAAACAAGAAAATCTCATGACGTTCAAAACATTTGCTTTAATTCTCGCATATACACACCTAGAAAATTAATAGCTCACGTTCAGCGTATACTTCTATCATTGTAATCTCATAACAATGGATATTATTATTATTCATAATTACGTGAATGCGATCACAGTAAAGTGTTGGATTGCATTTAGACAGTGAACCTTGCGTGATCGTCGTAAAAACAGTAAATATGTAGGCATTACTTATGCGCTTTCCCTAAATTACATCCATTTATCCTGCCATTCACAACAACAGTTTTCGCACCATATTACCGTCAAGCATTCATATTTAGCATCACCAATATTTAGATATTCTAAGGTTAACTTTAGTATAATATTAAAAAATCCTTAATGCGAACCGAATGACATTTCTTATCCTTTTCGCTTTGTAGTGAATACAATTCATAATTCAATATTTTAATGCATTTATTTATAACAATTCTTATGCCGAAGTCTCATGCTATATGTCATCATTCAAATACAAGTATGTGTTTCATAAATGAAATTTCACAAATTCAGCAACAGGAAATTGTCGGAAAGCGCAAAACACTTAATCTGAAAGCCTCAAACGCCCACATAGATTTATTAAATCTCTTTCCATTTCTATGATTCCTGCGTTCTCTTCTTCTTTCAGAGAAATATGAAATTTTATAAAGCATTTAATAAACAAAAGATGGGAGGAATATATTGGTTCCAAATTTTGGTACAAGGCTACCAATTTCATATGTGGAGCTAATTCAATTGCACCTATTCTAGTGCTCAAATCCTTATTTCATCAACGTCGAAATGATGAAATGCTACTCGAATTCAGTGGATTTTCTACTTAAAACTAAAAAAGAAGGACCAAATGCCACTAAGCATAAAACTCCGCGTGCAACCATTCTGCTATCACCCACCAACATAAGGGTATGATATTAGAATTTAATACACTCAGTAATAATAACACCGTGTATGTATATATATATATATATATATATATATATATATATATATATATCAATGTAAGCGAACCGAATATTTACATTTTTATTATTTACCCGTGCGGTCATTTTGGGATGCAAAATATACTCGCTGCTCATGTGTACGTCACAGGACAATAAGTTCCCCTTTTTGGTGATGACATTATGTTCAAAACACTCGGCTCACTAGGGGACGGCTTTTTGGAACATCGGTGATCCGACTTGTTGTGTCTTTTCGGTGGATGTGTTTGCTTGTGTCTTTGCCAGCTTGGATTGATCTCTCCTCAATACATTTGACTTTTTGGCGATGTCTCAAATTGAATTTCCTAGCTCGTGAGGAACATTTCAAAACCGTTTCCTTAGTTGCAGTTTTCCTATCGTTTTCGAAATAAATTTTAGAATGATTTTACTCTTTTATATACTTCAAGAATTCATTCTAGATGCACATGGGCGTATTCGAACTTAGTAATGTTCCATTGTTTAGAGAGTCAACAATTTCAAAATCACTCTGTTCTCCACATATGTCAACTATGGCTGCATATCTTCTCGCTTCCGATGTTAGTATTTTACCCGCCACGGGCAAAATGAAAAGAAATGACGATGCCTTTCAGTGGTTTGAAGTGAGATTACTATGCTGGTAATTCAGCGTCCTCAATTGCTCGCATGTTCTATGTACACGCATTTCAATGTGTTAACAGAATTGTTGAAAGTACGAGGCAAGTGATCTGAGGACACTTAAGGTAGATAAGCAAAATACTTTACGTTTTCGTATTTGGTTTAGAAGATACTTGACGGAAATTCGTGTGTTGAAGCAAATCTTGTTTCGTCTTGGGTGAGCCATTACGCCAGTAATAATTACAACTAAATTCAAAGCCAACAAAATAATTGATCATTTATTTAACGTATTTGATAAACAATTAGTTAGTTCATTATTTACATTATTCACATTATATACATTTGACGGATATTTGTTCTCATCTTGTTTTGTTGTTAACACAACGTTTCGGCTGATATACCCTCCAGCCTTCATCAGGTGAGGACAAATATCCGTCAAATGCAAATAATGTAAATAATGTACATAATTCCTCTTCTCTTAAATATAGAACTGAATGAGTTGGTTATTTGTTGGTCAATGTTTTTTTTCTTCGTTGCTCTTCCCAAATATTTCAGTGACCAATGCCTTCCCTACTCGTTCCAAAATCATCTCTCTTCTGTCTGAGAATTGGTCCTATGTTTATGCGTATGTGTATGTTTGTGTTTCTATGTATGTGTGTGTGCGCGTATGTATGTCTATGTTTATATGTTTGTTTATGTTGTATCGCAAGTTCGACGTACGATATAGCGAAATGAAATATAATGTCATCACCAATCGTTCCACTCAAGATACACCATACTTGTAATTGAACTCGACAATACGCAAGTCTCGGCTTTACACGGCTCTCTGACACTCCCCACCACTCTCTGCGCATGCACATTTATATTGTAGCACAGTCCATTAGGAACCAACCAGATAAGGGTATTGTACTTTCACACAACTGTTTATAATAAGCAATAAGTCTGAGAATAAATGAGATGTGTGTGTGCGTGTGTGTGTGTGTGTGTATGTGTGCGTGTGTGTGTGTGTGTGTGTGTTACGTGGGCGTATGCATATTCATACGTGGAGATACAATTACAATCATATATACAACCTACTACATGCATATTAAGTTCGTTTAAATATGTGATGATAACATCGAAACCTATTGAAATGTGTGGACGACATTTTCATTATATACGAACAGATATTCTCTGTTACGTTCTGTCTCAGAAACGTTCAATCACATATATAAAACGCTACGGAATCATAGACGGCAGCACTTATGGAAACAAAGAAATTCAGAAAGATGTATGTGTGTATGTAGAGATAGAGA
>NC_142951.1:3502978-3540478 GCF_046866305.1 Octopus bimaculoides
GGAAGATGAATCACTTCGTACATGCATAACCCATGTATTTACGATTTTGATGATGTTCCCTAAATTTAATTTTGTTTCAAGCAACTTTCTAATTCGTCTCTTGTACACTTTAGTGACTTTCCATGTCATCTACCGTTCCATTATACTATCATCTTGAAAAGCTCATATATATTTGTAACCCTCATTATATCACAACGATCTAATGATGTTGTCTTGAGGTAATTTTATGCCATTGAAGTTTACCATCCGGACTCTTTTCGTAATTAGTACTGCGCACGTATATACCACAACCAGCATTCCAATATCATTAATTGTTGTTGTTGTTGTTGTTGTTGTTGTTGTTCTTCTTCTTCTTCTTCTTCTTCTTCTTCTTCTTCTTCTTCTTCTTCTTCTTCTTCTTCTTCTTATTATTATTATTATTATTATTATTATTATTATTATTATTATTATTATTATTATTATTATTATTATTATTGTTGTTGTTATTATGATTATTATTATTATGTCTTTTTTGCATAAAATTGTGTCTTATTTCGAACACGCAAAACTTGAAAATATATGTACAAGTACATATTCATCTATCATGTTTTAAGCTAGCATATTTGAAAATTAAATAATAACAATAATAATAATGATAATAATAATAATAATATGTATATGTGTATGTATATATATATATACTCACACACACACGCGTACCTAAAATTAAGAAATTTGCTATGATAATTTTAACAACGGAATGGAAATTAAGATGACATTAGCATAAAATTTAATATGAATCTCTCTCACCTGACGTGTATATATACATATACATATGACTATGTGTGTGTGTGTGAGTGTACGTATGTTTGTGCGTGCGACCGTGCGTGTGTGTGCACATATACACACGCATTTATTTTTATGCGTGTAGGTAGCTATATATATATATGTATATATATGTGTTTGTGTGTGTGCGTGTGTGTGTGTGTTTCCACATCTTTGCGTGTTATTTATGTGCGTATGTTTCTCATTCTCTCCCTATCTCAAAACTTAACGAACTGAAATTTCGAAAATAAAACATGCGATGTCGTATGAAAGAGATAAATCATTGAGACGAAAAAACAAAGAAACTTAATAGCCTACCGTACTGAATAGAAATGTGAGCAACGGAAGAATTAATAGTTCGTTAAAAATCAATTTATGACTAGAAGCAGAGCTGAATACAGTCGAATCATTAAGTTGCAAATCTAAAGTATGAAAAAGCCCATTAAGTCTGTTCTCTTCATCGTGTTTATGGGTATGATATTTAATCCTCCCCTATCATCCCGTGCTATGTTATGACACATAGCATCCATTGTCAGACCCAATTTCAATTTACTAAAATCTATCGGCTTGGAATATACATAACAACTCTGAACGCGGATAGAGTAGAGTCAAATGCTGTAGCCTAAACGGGGGCTTTCGACCTGGTAGAATTAGAAGTGAGATGAAACGCAGCCAGTCCATGAAGTCTATTTCTGCATTCAGATAATTCTACCTCATGTAATGCTAATTTATTCGCATTCATTTGCATTAGAATATGTTTTGTTGTAGCTTCCAGATATGTTAATGTGATTGCTTGTTGTTAAAATAACATGGTAGGGCAGTTGTGAGAGTTTAGATCTAGCCTGTTCGTGCCCTGATATGGACGGTTTGAATCTTAAAGTGTTAAACAATGAGAGGTCGCATCGAATAATAAAATCAACAGTAAGCAATATATCTGAAGATCTGATGCTCGTTTCAAGGAACAATTTTATTTGAGCTCTTCGCTCTAATGACTAAATGTACACGAAATGATACATGTAAATTCCAAAACTAAGTCTCCCCTAAAGAATTCTTCGCAGAATTGTAAGCCCAACACCCACCGCCGGGTAAAATTCCTTTCTATAGTTTATGGTCGGTTATAGAGAAATTAGTTTGCATTTCATTTGTTACTATGTTTACTGTGGCTCAAATTAAACGAAATAATTCATTTTCTATAAACTGTTATCACATAGTAGATTACTTAGGTTAATGTTGGATAACGGGAGATCTTAATATATTACAACAGTTTGTCATCTTAACAAAGTTTCGTAGAAGATAACTAAAAGTTAATATCAAAGTGGAGACTCGATGTCACCCTTACCAGCTATAATTGTCGTTGGAATCTGTTTTAGCATACAGAATCGTCTTAGACTGGAAAGATACTTTGGACTATTTAATTATGTAATGGACTATTTAATTATGTAATTATGTAACGATAAACGACTGGACGGCAACCTCTAGAACATATTTCACTTTCGTTTGCTGGATCAAACCTGACGCGTATCTAATTACTATAAACATCAGTTTCCAATCGAGCCATCCATTTTAGTTGTTTTACATTTTACTCATATTTCGTCTGTGACTTTGAATTGTTTGATCACTTTCCTTATCCTTCTGGTTTAGCGCCGTCTGACTCTGAACTGTTCTACCATTATAAGAAATCACTGGGATGCGAATCAGTATTCTAGTGATGATGACATCATATCTACTGTTGATGACTTATTTCACCAACAAAATGAAAATTTCGTCACCAATGGGATCGAAGCACTCCAACATTAATGAAAGATGCGTGTCTTCAATGTTGACTATGTCGAAAAATAAACTTCATTTGGTCAAATTCCATGAGAACTATTCAGCTGTCCTTTGCAACTCACGAAATTAATGTTTTATAACACGCAACTCAATCAGTGCTGCTACCTATGCATGTGTATATTTTTTTCACAGTAACCGTATTCGAAACCAAATTGCCAAATTATTTTCACAGCAATAAACAACTATGTAAAACACAGCACGCTAATATAGAACCAGCAACGCTGTGGTTATGAAACGACTTGAATTTACTTCTCTATTTGATAAAACGAGCGCTCCATCAGAAGAAAATAAAAGCCATACAATTGAAATTCAGTAAACATAGTCATCCACCAATAAGTGGGCATTATTACTCGACTGCAGCAGTTTCCACCTCTACAATGACGACGGCGAACGACTGTAACAATGATATGTTAAATACGCAGTGCTTATCGCTCAATTAAAACCACTGATGTGTACAGTAAAATAACTGATATGCCATATGTAGTATTTGTTTATCAGTAAACCACTTGTCGATATATGTATTCAATGCAACGATATGTTAAAATTCGATTTCATTCTCCGATTCCATTAAATTAGTGAGGTAGATATGGAGAATAGAATAGACAAGCAGAAATAATGATTTGCTTTCTCTAATCTATCCATATTTCGTATTTTTGTTCTCGTTTCAAATACGAATCTGGTGAATTTTTCCTTTCTGTCATTAAACCCTGAGTTTGGAAAAAAAAAACTATCACCAGCCCCTACACACAAACGCACACGCACACACACACATACAGACACGAACACAATTCATTGTTGTGTTGACGAACAGTATTTTATTTATCTTTTGTATTTTTGCTAGTTCAAGTCATTGCAGTGCAACCATACAGGGAGTACATTTTGAACGGTTTAGTCAAACAAATCGACACCACTATTTTTTTCGGTCAGGTATATATTCTATCGGAACATGTTGCCAAACCGCCAGGTTATAGAAAAGAAAACAAACCACCACCGGTTTTAAAGAGGTGGAAGAGGAACAAACAGATATAAAATGATACACACGCGAACACACTCATGGATATATATATATATATATATATATATATATATATATATATATATATATATATATATATATATATATATATATATATATATATATATATATATAATTATGTGTATTTCTTCTATCTTAATGAATAAAAATTCTTCTGATAGAATAAATGGGTTAATAGAAACCAATGTAGCAAAGAACACAAAATAACTGTGGTTTAGTTCCTGTTTTTAAGGCAGGAACTCCTTGAAATTTTGGTTATTTGAGTATATTTAAGAATTTAAGGATTGGAGAAAACGCATGTTATAATTGCATACTTTATTCCTACTTATGTTTCAAAGGATTACAACCTGTGTGATCCATAGGGATCTTTGATATTAAAATTGCAACCTTCTCATCAGGGAAAGCATGGGAATCATCTTAAACGTAAGAAACAATTTTAATATCAAAGATCCCTATGGATCACACAGGTTGTAATCCTTTGAAATATATGTAGGAATAAAGTATGCAATTATAACATGCGTTTTCTCCAATCCTTAAATTCTTAAATATATATATATATGATGATAATGATAATGGTGATGATAAGGAGGAGTAGGAGAAGGAAGATAAGGAGGAGGAGAAGAAGGAAGAGTAGTAGTAGGTGGAATAATACGACGTTAGAAACTACAGATTCACTACATATGTAACCAAAGAGGGACATAAATATTTGTATAGAACAGAAGAATTTGATAGGATAGAAAATATTTGTAACCGTCATCTGCAAGTACAAAATTTAAATGAAGGAAAAACCAAAACGGTGAAACAGCTTATCATAATGAAATAAACTAAATTTGGCGAAACAAGACAATGCTTCACTATTGAAACGAATCCACCGCAGAAAAAGAGTGAAATCATGAAGAAGCCGGGAGGAAGAAGAACCGAGAACTTGACAAATGAAGACCAAAATCAAAAATAAATTGTACGTTGATAAAATATTCAGAAAGTGCACAATGGCAGTGATAGTTGGCTATAAAAGACACAGACGTATGTCAAACCAACTTGAAGTACTTAGAAATAAATGTAATAAAAATACCCGCCTGAAGGGTAGCCGTGATATAAATCATTTGCTGCAACAACAGTGATTCACTTTAAATATAAGATATACTATACAGCAGCTGTTTAAAAATTGGGTGCCCAAGGTGAGTTTGAAAATGTTACCTGGTAGCAGGGTATGGGCGATAGGTAATTCTATGCAGATTTTAGTGTTTCGCCTCCACTGTATTCTTTCGTTCTTTTGTTTTTACTTGTTTCAGTCATTTGACTGGTGCCATGCTGGAGCAACGTCTTTAGTCAACCAAATCGACCCCAGGACTTATTCTTTGTAAGCCTAGTACTTATTCTGTCGGATCGTTTTGCCGAACCGCTAAGTTATGTGCCGTAAACACACCACTTTGATATATAACGCTACTACTACTACCACTACTACTACTACTACTACTACTACTACTACTACTACTACTACTACTACTACTACTACTACTAATCGTTTATATTATAGGCACAAGGTCTGAATTATGGGAGCGGAGGCTAGTTGATTTCATCGATCCAAGTGTGTAACTGGTAATTATTTTATTGACCCCGAAAGAATGAAAGGCAATGTCTGCCCCAGTTGCAATTGAACTCAGAGCGTAGAGACCGCTACTTAATTGTGACGAAAACACACCAACACCTGATGTTAATGAAAGAGGCGGACAATTAAGAGGTAAAACCATACTAGTACAACCCGATTTCATTCGGATCGACTCGGGTCAAATTTTAAAGATGCAAACTCCCCATAGACGTGCAAATTTTCAGGTCAATCCAACCACATTTACTAACACTCTTGCCTGCACAACTGTTTGTGAAACAACATCCGCCCGTTTCACAAATATATATTATATACATTTCAGTTTCAGTCTACCAAACCCAGGCATAAGGCTTTGTAGAAGACACTTGTTCAAGGTGGTTCGTAGTGAGACTGAACTCAACATCAAGTGTTTGGGAGTGTCAAACTACTTACAAAATAGCAAAGCCTCTGTATGCCCAGATATACAGCGTTTGAAGTGCGATTAATCCTTGTTAGGATACCGGTGAGATAAGCGTTGATCTTCGTTGTCTCTAAATTCTTTCTTTCCTCCAAGGTGTTTGGCGTTTAAAATGTTTAAACCGTCTCTTGGTATAGACGTTCCTTTTTTTTCCTCGCAATTCCCAAAATATAATTCTCCTCACGACTGTGATAGGCACTTATACATGCTATAAAATATATATATTCTATAAAATATACCAATCGTAGCTGCCGCAGCAAGAGCAAGGCCATTAAATGATGATCAATTTTCTTCACTTGTTATAAAGGAATTGATCGTTTTGTGCATAGGAATCTCAAAGCACTTGATTCCTACCTCACATTTCAGAACTTTCGATCATTTTTCTGATCATTTATATTTATTTGTTCCCGTTTCTGCCGTATATTTCATAACCGAAAAAGAAAAAAAAAGAGAAGTGAAAAAAAAAAGAGAAAAATGAAAATCAAATTCTTTATGAATCTTTCCTTCATTTCCGAATATATATCCGAGTGTTTCCAAACCAGTTTCATTTTAGTCATCGCATTAGATATTGTTGTTCCTCGATGTAGTTCTTTTGTGTAGCAATCGACTTTAGAAGAGATATTAACGCAAAGAAAATAAAATCGTTTTTATAACTTCTATTTCTATTACGAAAATTCTGTCTTGTAAGACTGTCTGATTTTCCGTTCTTCCTTATCTATATTTCCATGGCATGAAAAAAAAAAAAAAAAAAAAAAAACGAAAACCAGCAAAAAGTCTTTATCATTGGTCAATATCTTCAAACTACAAAGTCAGGTCATTTCAGCTCTCAACAATCAATATGAAGTCACTGTCCATATCTGACGATGTTAATTTTCTTTTCGACACGATTGTATGTACGCACAGATGTGTGTATATATGTATATATATATATATATATATATATATATATATATATATATATATATATATATGCAAATATATATGTGCGTATAATGTGCTTGGATAGAGATAACGAGGGTGAGAGAGAAACAGAGATTAAGGAGCGGGTGAAAGAAATAGAGAAATAGAATTCCGTTACAAAGACACTTACTGCTCTAACTTTCACTAATCCTTAATCAGAGCTCCTAGTTTAGATCTAGCATCAAAGACCTTTTGTATGTGCACATGATCACTGCGTACTTCCAGACATGTTATCTCCCACTGTGTAAATCAGATCAATCAATCAATCAATCAATCAATCAATCAATCAATCAATCAATTAATCGATGTATCTATCAATCTAATTATCTATCATTGCATACCCACATACGTACACATCATCATCTATTTGTCTCTGTCTATCTATCTATTTATCTATCTATATATCTATCTATCTATCTATCTATCTATCTATCTATCTATCTATCTATCTATCTATCTATCTGTCTGTCTGTCTGTCCGCCCGTCCGTCCGTCCATCCACCCATCCATCTATTCATCCATCTATTCATCCATCTATCTCTCCGTCTGTCTGTATGTCTGTATGTCTGTTTTTTTCCGTCCATCCATCCATCCATCTATTTATCCATCCATCTATCTGTCTGACTATCTATCTATCTGACTATCTATCTATCTATCTATCTATCCATCTTTCTATCTATCTATCTTTCTATCTATCTATCTATCTCTCTGTCTGTCTTTCTATCTATCTATCTATCCATCTATCCATCTTTCTATCTATCTATCTTTCTATCTATCTATATATCTCTCTGTCTGTCTTTCTGGCTATCTATCTATCTATCTATCTATCTATCTATCTATCTATCTATCTATCTATCTATCCATCTATCCATCTTTCTATCTATCTATCTTTCTATCTATCTATCTATCTCTCTGTCTGTCTTTCTGGCTATCTATCTAGCCACATGCTCTGCTTTTTTGGATGATATTTAGAGCTTACGGAGTAAACACTGAATCTTCCTGTGACGTCATTCTAACCCTCTGAGAGAAAGCGTCAGATAGAATGAGAAAGGAGAGGAAGGAAAGGGTGTCAAAGAGTGAGACAGAGATAGAGGCAGAGAGAGAGAGAGAGAGACAGAGTAATCAGAGAATGTGTTCATAAATATATCCTACTATCGGCACTCTCATATTCCGATTTCCCAAATATTTTACCAGACGCAAAACAGTTTTTCAGAAAAACACAAAAAGAAAAAAAAATACAGAAGAAAAAAAAAACAACAAAATAAATTTAAAAGGTAGAAGGAGTCGACACTTCAGCTAAAAGCAAAGGTAAAACAGCATCGACAAAAATGCCGATAATAGTCTGGTTCAGGAAAAAAAAAACTTTCAAAATTTAATATTGGATATGTCTAACTCACATTCCGAGAATCTGAATATCCAAATGTACAATGTATTGATCAGGCAGCTTCTATATTCTAACTTTATGAAAGCTGATCAATATTTCGCACATTAGACTATTTGGACATTTCAAAAGTGAGATACTATCATCCCATATACTTCAACCACAAATCTAACTCCCTCTATTCCTCTCGCTTTAAATACGCACAGGCACACGCACACACAGGCGCACGCACACACAGGCGCACGCACACACAGGCGCACGCACACACAGGCGCACGCACACACAGGCGCACGCACACACAGGCGCACGCGCAAATTAGTGACTTTACAGCGAAATATATATAATGTATGTGTGACCAGAGCATTCTCTGTTTACATGATCTCTCTCTACCGTATCCCGCCACTGAATTCTCTCGCACACTCATACACATTGCATATGAAGCTTCCGTTGCAAAGTTCCAAACAACCAGAAGAAAGAACTGTGTTTCTAACGCGCAACATATGGTTTATGCAACAATTAAGCACATCGCAATATATTCCCAGCATTCCGATCAGGTTAGTTCCCAAGCCTGAGACTAAACGCCTCTTTTTTTCCTATCGATCACGGAGATTCAGAAAATTGTCATTCGCGATTCGCTTCGATCTCTGATGAAACTAACGCAATAGAGAAAAAAAATTTAATATGCATATGGGTATATATAAAATATTATTTACTCCGTTCAAATATACTTTCAGTTGTGTTGTGAAAGGTCTGCATAGGTTTTCTGTGACAACTGGACAGAAACTAAATATCCCAAATATTCAAAATTTTAAAGAAACATTAAGGTTTGGCACAAACATTTCGATTTTAAAATATAGAAACACACAACCAAGCAATGGACACTCAGAAAGGAATATATACAGAATTGTGTGTATATATGTGTCTTTATATGTGTGGATGTGTGCGTGCGTATGCGCGTAGTAAGAGTGCTGTGTGGTTGCGTCTGTGTACCTAAGTTAGACTACAGAATGGTTTTGATGGTGCTAGTATTAGAGCCAGTTATTGCATTTTATATTTAACTGTCCAGCAGCGGACTTTCAGGACTGACAGGCACGCATTCGGAAATGTGCGAAACACACAAACATTCGCTAACGTAATTGATCACGTAAAACGTAAACGCAGTCAAACAGTTTCCTCGCACGAAGAGACACACACGGAATGAAGTGAAACACATTGCTCTCGCTCTCTGTCCCAAATTGTCTTTCACTTCTTTCTCTCACTCATCACCTTCTCTATCTATCTATCTATCTATCTATCTATATATCTATCTATCTATCTATCTATCTAACTATCTATCTACGTATTTCTCTCTCGCTCTCTCTCTCTCTCTCTCTCTCTCTCTCTCTCTCTCTCTCTCTCTCTCTCTCTGTATATATATATATATATATATATATAAATGATTTACTAAATTATCGGTTGAGCATAAATCATTATATTACAATTAACATACACACACAGACACACACACACAAACACACACACACACACACACAACACACACACACAATATGTATATATATATATATATATATATATATATATATATATATATATATATATATATATATATATACGTTAATTTTAATATGATGTGTATATATATGTTGGTTATGAGCGATAGTGGTGTCAATTAGACGCAGAGGTTTCAGGTAATGCTGAGTAAGTGCTATGGATAGACCACAGTAAACACCAGGTTCGGTGGTTATGCGAATAAGAGGTCCAACGTATGTTATATATCACCGTGTGAATATAGGATATACTTTTCGTAATGAGATAAAAAAAAACACCTGGGTGTGTATAATATAGAACATTTATAAATCGATTTTTAAATGTCCTATATTATACACACCCAGGTGTTTTTTTAATCTCATTACGAAAAGTATATCCTATATTCACACGCTGATATATAACCTACGCTGGACCTCTTATTCGCATTTATAAATCGATTTTTAAATGTTCTATATTATACTCAACCTTGTATGTTTTATATCATTACGAAAAGTATATCTTATATATATATATACACACACACATGATTGTGTATATATATATACAGTAAATCAAAATTCTATAAATACTTAATATTCAATTTCATACATTAATTCCAATTATGAATGCTTAATAATTGCATGCTCTGAGGTAAAATCACCGTTATTCTTTTTCACCATTTATTTATTTTTTAGTGATATCTCATATGAAATAATTTTTCGTTTTAATCTTGGAATTCAATGCTTTTGCTTGACTCTTTGGTGAGTTTTCGACCAAAGATGTAAATATTTATATATATATATATATAATTCGCTGCCGTCATCAAAATGATATATACACCGCCCAGGGAATGCGAAATAATTATTCTTAGACATAGCACCATATGAATATTGGTTTTCATATCCAAAAGAAATTTCCTCACAATAATCATTTTATTCACCAAAATTCAACAATATTACTGACATCTACAGTTTTATGTGTTTTGAGACCCAATGTTCGAAAAAATATGCATGCATATATACAGACACACACACTCACATATACACGTGTGTGTGTGTGTGTGTGTAAATATATATATATATATATATATATATATATATATATATATATGTATATTTATAGTTTGTTATTCTGTTATGTGTTTCAGCCCTAATGCTGTGGACATGCTGGGGCACCGCTATTATAATTACCCTTTTATTGGACAATTCTGTGTGAATGGCTTGTTCAAAACTCCTGCTGTCTTTTGAGTGTCCTGCCTTGATATTGGTTCTTCTGCGATCTTGGACTGCTAGGGGTCAAGTTGTTTCTTGAAAACATCTACCCCCACTAAATAGAGATACCTTAGATGTTTTGACAAGGCGTTAAATAACTGGGCCCTTGAATACCAAGATATTGCAGTACATGTTCCTCAAATAACATGGGATACCTGTGTCTTTTGGAACAGTGCAGTGACGTCCAGTTCGGACTGTGGTATAATTTTCAACTCTAAATTATGTTGCCAGCTATTCCAGTATCTTCCACTCATATATCACTGATTACCACCCCCGTCCTATATGTATATGTGTTTGTGTGTATGTGTGCGTGCGCGTGTATGTATCTGCGTGTGTGTATGCATATATACATACGTACATATGAGAGATAATGAAAGGAAGAATTATTGTAACTGAGATTATCCGAGTAATTATTCGTTAATATCACCCTGCAGTAATTATTTAGATTGAAAACTTACTAAGAAGGAAATGGAATTAATCCTTCAGAAAATGTAAAAGATTGGGAAATGTGTTGATTTTGTGCAATTTATAGAAGGAACGAACATGTTTCAAGCTATGCAGTGATGAATTTTCTATTCCAGTAGCCGGGCTTAGAAGCGATTACCATATAAGTATATATCCCTCTAAACGCTTAGCGTATAAAAGCTTCACTACATATCTATATAAACTTTTCACAGCTCTAAAGGACAACCTAAAATAATTTTACAATGTATGTGGAAAACATTAAAAATTTATTCCATTTATATATTTCAATTTTGGACTAAAGTCAGTAATTTTGAGTGGAGGAGGCAAGTCAATGATATTGGGTCACTACTTGAGCTGTTATTTTCGAAAGCTTCCCTTTCATGGCTGAAATTTAGAGCATAAATATTCGGAAGTAATTTCTCTAAAAATGTTTGTCCGTAACCCAAGGGATATCTCGACCATTCGCACGTCTCTTTCCGATAATATTAGCTGCAAGGACGTGGCAGATTGCAGTGTAACACTGGAAACATAGCACTTGTGTCATATGATACTTGTGGATGTAGCCGCTAAGCAGAGCATTTTAGAAACCAGCAGTTTTTTACTTTAGAAAATATCATTCACGCCTAAAAGAGAAGCATATTCCTAATGGTAATATATTGTCCCCGCATTGCTATCATCCTATAAACGTAGGGCATCGAAGCGATAACACTACTGGGTTGATGGGAGCCGTTGCCTCACAAATCAATGCCAAATATCACATGCTTAGGGTGCAATGAAGTGAGGTTCAAATAATACGCTACGCGGAGAAAATGGTTAGTATCACGTAGTTTCCCGAAGGAGTGTGAAATCATGTGTTTCCCAACAGCCTTCAAACTCCCTAGTCTACTGATTCAAACACATGTTTCTATTGCCTCTAAGGGCGTTTGATTTCTTAGCATAAATTGGCTGGTTCATGGTACAAAGGATTCCTTAAAGCTGAGAGATGATTAGATCTTAGTAATAGACAATGAAGCTGCAACAGAGCCAGTAGTCGTCGTGTGAGCGGCAGCCAATTGATGGTTGCATTTAGAAGCCACTACAGCCCCATCCAGAAATAACAGCGAATTTGAAAGTGCTTTTGTTGAATAGCCAGCTTGTTTGATATATCAAAGCTGCAAGTGATTCCAAGTAAAGAACAAGTGTTTTTCTCTGTTTTTTTTAAAAAGTATTTTCATAATTACAAACATTTCTTTCTTCATGCATTTCGTTTGTTTGGCTTTCGTATTCCTATCGCACATGCTCTCTCTTTCCCGATCTCCCTCTCTGCCATCTATCTGTCTATATATATATATATATATATATATATATATATATTGGAGAGATGGGTATTTACATGCACCAGAGACAAGAAACAATTACCTCACACATCTTAAACCCCTACACATATACCCGAATATTCACGAAACCATTAGCTACACATATGTAATCATATATTCTTTCCATTACATTCTATATATTTCTCTATTATTCTGCAGACAGGAAACAGAAGTAAATCATAACAAGAAATGTAATCAACAATAACAAAAATGACAAGAAAAAAAAGAAAGAAAAATTATTACAAAAACAAAAGAATGAAAACGGAAAAGATCCTGGCCAATTCTGTCTAAGAATATCTATTTTCCAAGAAATAAAACATTTCTCTATTTTCTTTTCATCCAAACCAAAATATGGCCGCCCCATTAGAAAATGGTGGCTGAATTTCCAATAAATCTGGCTGCAACATGACACAAATTTGACCCTTGTTACACGAGTGATGTTCACGAAGAAATAACAATTTACTGCTAAATAAGGCTTCTTACGTACGCTGTAATAAAGCAAAACATATATAAATATAAAAATACAAATATACATACATAGATAAATTTATATATGTATGTGAACGTGTGTGCATGTGTTTGTGTGCCTGAATGTATCTGTGTATATAATAGACATAAATGTATGTAGGTATTTACTTCTCCCCTTTACACATATGCGCATGCGCCCTGTTCTAGTACGGGCGCTTGTACGTATGCTTGTGTATCAACGTATATATACATTCGTACACACACACACAAAGGCACACATGTATTAAAAGTGATATTCTAGTCCCTCGTTGTCTCTCTATATTCTCGTCCTAATGTGTGTGTGTGTGTGTGTGTGTTTTCGTGCGTGCGAGGTTGCGCGTGTATGTGAGTGCGAATGTATGAGTATATTAGAGAAAGTGAAAGAGACAAACAGAGAAGGAGAAATAACCACACATACATAGATATAGGTGTATAGGTAGCCAAACGTACATACATTTATATATCATGTCTGTATTGTTCTATACTACAACCGCACACGTTTCTCCGTATATTTGTTGGTGTTACGGAGTTATTCTGTCTGAACTGGTACGTTTAAATTACAATTCTTCTTTCTCTTTCCTCAAATTATTATATTTTCCTTTGTCAGATATTAATATATAATAGATTACAATTATAAAGGTTCTTTAGTCATGTTTTAAATCACAATATATTTCTAATAACATTTTTCATACCAAATCTTCTAATTAAATTTTTCCCCTTTCTCAGGCACATACCGCCTATACAGTCAATATGTTATAAAAATATATAACTTGTTTTCATAATCTTTAACCTAATATAAATTACGAAAGTTTAAAAATACACAAGCCAATTTTCTATTTAGAGAAAACACGCATAGTCAAGCATGATATATTCTTGTTCCCAATTTTTCATTTTTCATTTCTCTCGTCATATATTTTTATTGATTTCAAACATTAGCACAAGGCCACAAGAGTCGGAGAAAAGCACAATCGATTTTTTTTCAGTCAGCATTACTTGACAGGTATATATTTATGTATTTTAAGTGCGGTAAGAAAAAGCTTAAAGAGTCACTAAATATCGAATGGTCTATCACTTCTGTCGGGCGCCGTTTTCCAATATATTAGAGAATATGATTCATTCTCCTGTTCTTGTGCGGCTATATTAAAAGAAAATTTGTGATTGCGATTCGTACTGGCTAGTACGCTTGCTTTTGGTGCAATTTTAAAAACGTTTTATACTCTGTGGTACGCTTACTTTGATGCACTTTGAAAATATATATGGATCGTTCTCAATGTTTGATATAGTTCATTGCATAAATTTTTCACTTCATGCCCAATTAAGAATGCAGTGTTGTGGATATTGATTCCTTACTCTCGATGCAACGGACGAGGTGGGGGGGGTCTGAAGTCATTCACTGGAAGTCGCAGCTATCAACAGTGTTGCTATATTCGTTCTCTGTAAGTAATAGGGGTAATTGGCGGACAGTTTTTCCTTGCGGTATAATGTTTCTCTTGATTAGTTTATTTGAGCACTTGGAAAGAACGAAATAAATTATGGTAAAATAAACCGAAACAATCGAGGTGCACAAGGTTTACAAAATGACTATTATGGTCCCTTATTGTTATCTTTATTGAATAAATATTGCCGAGATATGCACTGGATGCGTGTAATAATACATACGAATGGCGTCGTTGCACTCAGTGTAGGTTAAATCTCGCTAATTAGTGAATTTTAGGATTAAATATATGCCGGAGTTATGGTTGTTTCGAACATCTTATAGTTGAGGGTAAAGTGGGACTTGAAAAAAGACATAAACTCTACTATATTACAAATGCAAGGTAATACGTTACTGATTCCACCACAAATTCCATGAACAGAAACCAGTTTAGGAGCATTGTATTTCGTAATGACGACTTTGTTGGCCGGTAGCACAGACTTAGCAAGGA
Organism: Octopus bimaculoides; assembly: GCF_046866305.1. Taxonomy (NCBI): domain Eukaryota; kingdom Metazoa; phylum Mollusca; class Cephalopoda; order Octopoda; family Octopodidae; genus Octopus; species Octopus bimaculoides. The sequence continues at coordinate 3,518,102 of NC_142951.1, forward strand.
ATTTTCTCTTGATAAATTTCAGAACACATCCGCTTAAATATCAGCAGCAGCTTCATCTGCACATATCTTTTCAACACACACACAAACACCGAAATTATCCGAAAACTATTTCCACTATTCCATACGAGCTTCTCAAGCCTTTGCCTAATTTTTTTTTTGCGCTTTCCTCTTCTTGAGAACAGTAATTTTCACTGAGGGAAAATATATTCACGTATTTTCTCTCATTAATTATCAACACCATTCAGTGTGAATAGGCCTACACTGTATTCTGCTTGCAAGGATCTCACCCATATACTGCGTTATTTATTTATTTATTCCAGTATTTACAAAATTTATGACAGAATGTAGCATCAGATGTATCGCTTTGTTGTGTTACCGCCACATTCACTATTAGCTGATCGCTGGGGAAGCGTATTCAAGGATAACACCGTTAAAAATAGATGAAATGTTTATCTCTTTGTCATTAATCACAGTAAGTTTACTACTGTAAATCAGCCAAAAGAGACGACCGCAATTTTATGCAACTTCGTCATGAACAGAAACGAGTGACTTTTTCAACTGCTATCAATACTATTTTAGGATTTCTTTAGAAACTATTGAAATATAGCTTTCTACACAAATACCAAATTCGTTGAAATCTAGAGCCTCAAACAATAGATGATTACGATTTGAAGGACGTTGCATTGCAAACAGATAGTTAAATCAATATATTCTTAAGGTGAAAATTTAGTTAATTACTCATACAAATATATTGCCAAAATTCTTCAAACGAAGATAAAACTTTTACAGAATGACAGTTGAAATCATAGAAAGCAGAAATAATTTTTCCGAAGTTTATAAAATATGTGACCAGCTGCCATTGGAACATGGTAGTGTTCGTTAACACGGAAAGAGTGATGTTTATTAGAAAACTTGGTACCATTTATTTTGTTTATAAAACTTAATGGAAGATACAAATTTTACGAAAACTTAATATAGTTCAAAATTACTTATAAGGTAGCCGATGGTTCTCGTCGTCCCGAAGTTTATTGGCGTATTTCAGAAGAGTAGAAAATATAGTCTTTTCTTTGTTCTAAGGGTATAGCATGTTTGCTTGAAAAATTAAGAAACACACTGATAGACAGACATATAAACATTTAGAGAGACAGACAGAGAAATGGATGGATAGATAGATAAATAGATAAATAGAGAGATAGATAGAGAGATATATAGATAGATAGATAGATGAAGAAGTTTACTAGAAGTTCATCGTCTTTTACATTTGAATTACATAAAACTATATAAAACTTATAATGTCAAAGCAGTCTATTAACGAAAATTAAAACCAGGCATAGAGTAGTAAAATGCAAAACGATGACAATAAAACGAAACAGACTGGTGAGTCGGACGAGATGGACACTTAATTTGAAACTCAAGTGAGGTGAGATAATTGATGGATTTGACAATTCAGCGTTGAATAAGTATTTCAGCATAGAGGAAATTAAAACTCTGGGCGTCAAAACTGTTCGAATGAAACTAATAAATTAATATTTTGACTTTAATAATAAAAATTCTAAGCTCTCATATATATAGCAAAAATATAATCTATATCAATAAAACATTTGCAGTAAACACCGTAACCAAATAGTTTTGCAATACTTGGAGTGGAACGTAATAGACCAACGTATGATAATACATTGTAACACTATACGTCACATCGAACTCCTCCAACGGTTATATATACACGAATGAGAATATTTTAGGATGTTTCTGACATAAGGAATTTAACACATATTTTTGCCTTGTGGTCAAGTGATTAGGCTAATCAGGATAATAAGGCTGGGTGTCAGTTCCTGGACTAGAGGTACTTGACAACTTTGAGAAAAGCAACGTTGCACGTTGGTCCAGTAAATGCAGAATAATAAAGAGTATCAGAAGAAAAAAAACGAGAGATTACTGGTGCAGATATCTATGTGTTGCATCTTCCATGTTTCAGTTTGAGAATTCCGCAAGCATTAGCATTTTGTTTGCTGTTACATAGGTACCTAAAACGATTAGTAAGAGATTAGGATAAGCAAAGAGATCATAGCCCAAATTTGTCCACACCAACTCATTTTATATTCAGACATAATATTTGGCCAAATACACTGCCAACGTTTTCAGTCACTTTTGAGCAGCCCGAGTGTGTTTTTGATGAAAGTTTGTTTAATTTCATAAAATTCCGCTTTCTCAGCTATTCTTTGTTATTTACAACTTATGTTAGCTCTGCATTAGTAAATCGATTACAATAGACACTCCAACCATAAGAATATCGCCATTGTATAGATAGTGAAGAGAGTGTTATCTTATGTACCTGTATATTTCTCTTTAACATTGAGTAAATCTTGATTTGAGGAAGATATTGTTGCCACCTCTATCATACAACGTAAGTACAGTCTGTAACGATTAGACCGCTTACGCGTTGCATCAATGACAAGGGATATCTCAGGAAGCAGATTAGAGTGGATTCTATGAACGTGGTTATTGGATTTGAATGACAGATCAGAAAAGAATGATTCAAGTATGTTATGGTTTCCATATTATAAGTGGAATAATAGTAATTTATAACAATGCCTATACTTTGATGAATGAAACATCTAACGTTTTTTTTTTTAACTTCAAGTTTATACTATTGCCGTTTATGTAGTAAACGTATTTATGTCTGTTCAAATTATAAACCTCCGAAGCAATTACATTTTCACTCGTCACCGCGAAAACTACTCTACTTTACGTTTCTCTACTAGATTCTCTGAAGTAGCCTGTCGATACGCATCACCACTAATTTCTTTCGATTCTTCATCATACGCTATTTACATATTTGTAGGAAATGGAATAATTTATTAGCTGAGATTCAGTGAAATTCTTCCAAGAAATTCGGTAAGACGACGGATAGCTAAAATATAGAGCTAATGAGACAATGGCATATGCTGATACATGTTTGACGATATACGTATGCATGAAAATAAATCAGAGAAATATCAGCAAGCAAAATCCAATTACGAAATAAATAATAAATAAATAAACAACACATTCTGACTGCGACTAAATGTTTCAAGCCTCAGATGCAAATATATGTATGATGTAAATTCGGTCGTTCGCTAATATTAGCCATTTTTAGAATCGTCTCTGTTATTAATATATGTTTATAGAGGAGTGGCGTCAATTATATGCATTATTTTCTGAACCAATACTGTGTTCTTGAATGATATTGCATCGCGTTATTCAATATTGGTTTGTCACTAAATATACTTAGAGACAAATCAATACAGACAAAAAATTGCTTTTGCTATGTAAATGGTCAACACAGTAATATTTCTTGCAAAGCTAATTCGCTGTCGCGCATATACCTGTCTACCTGTGAAGCTCCCATTCTGTTTTAACATATGAACGGAACATGAAAATTAGTTACAATAGAGGGGCAACGTTTTCGATGACATAAATGACAATACAGTAATGATGATTGATATATCAATAACGGATGACTATATTTCAGAAGCGAGGTGAAATAGGAATGAATGATACCGTCTTAGATATTGAATTAATTGGTAATAAAATGTGTCCCACCAGCCTATTTGTAAGTGGTAAAAATAGACTGATAAATAATCTGATACCTGAAGATATTGACAGCTAACTTACAAGGAACGATTCAAACCAGTACCAAGATGTATCAATAATATTGTCAACAAGTATTTTCAGAAGATTTTTACAAACTATTTTCAAACTTACGACTTAGTTTATTTCGAAACCGAAACAATGAAACGCATAAATCTGTTCGGTTGTATTTGATCTCGAAACGTAAAGGGTCGGAAGAAATGCCATTAAGTATTTTATTCGAAGCTCTTATGATCATGAAATCTCTGCTAGCAGCAGCGTTCTTGTACGTATATTTCAATAAATAAATAATTATATATATTTATAAATAAATAAATATATATAGCTATAAATAAATAAATATATATATATATATATATATATATATATATATATATATATATATATATATATATATATATATATATATATATATATATATATATATATATATAAATATGGTCACGCACATTTATTAAGAGTGCCCTCTTATAATCGGGTCGCAGTTTGTTTTCGAGGCTAGCGTCCTGGTCGTCACAATACCTTCCATTCTAGGCCTTATAATGCCAGGGTTACAGATTAACAATACACGAAAATCTTAATAAAAAAAAAATCTAAAACCATTCTTAAATTTCCTTATAGCTGACACATCTAAAACAAAACGTAGGCATTTAAATGAACAGCACTATAAATAACTCGAAATAGTAAGCTTGTGTGCATGACACGAAATGTGAAATTTATCAGAATGAACAAACCGTGATGCACTAATTAAGTTAAAAATTCTCTTAATTAGTGTTCGTATGAGTCAAGAGTAGACCTTCATGGTTTCTTATTATAGCTAGAAACAACCAATCAATTCCACTCATCGGTGGATGAATGAGTGTTTCCGGGAAATAGTATTGAATATTCTTTGTCCGATTTCTTTTGTGAGATCGTATGCAGTACTTTGCAACGACATCTATAGCTGGAAACCACCATCATTGCCAAGATGAAAAACAACATAGCAGCAGCAGTATAAGCATCAACAGCAGCACAGGTGTATAAGCGGCCAATAGTAGTAGTAGTAGTAGTAGAAACGCTGTGTGTATGTATCTTGAAGCTGGACTTCTGTTTTAAAGTTTCTTACACAAATGTTACGATAATATAGCATTCGGGTTTGTTTTGAATTTCGGATGAGGCATTATTACCAAATTTCTCTTGTATTTCTTGGAGCTATTGACGTTTATTCCCATTGCTCTGACATCGAGTACTCATAAATTTTTGCGTCAATGCTGGCGGTATTCTTTACAATTAATTTGAGTTGTCGTAACAGTGGTGTTAAATAATATCGCAAAACTTTTCTTTCTTTTTCTGCTGAATAACAAAATGTTTATTTTCCGAATTGAAATTTGTTTCGATACACGTGTCGTTGAAACAGAAGCAACGGCATCCAGAAAGTAAAAAGTGTAGAAAATCTATGTCTGTTTTGGTAAGGTAGAGGCCACACAATTAATTACTGTTTGTCTGAATTTGAAATAAATACCGCATTTGAATCATGGCTTATCTAAGCTATCAAAACTTGACGACTAGGTGATTGACAACGTACTATAACTTTTTTTCTTCGTTGCATTTGATTTACGTCTACGTCACAAATTATAAATTCAAAACAAATCATTTACAATCGGATGGTTTACAATGTCTTTGGTATTGCTTTGTTCTTGTTAATTTTGTTAATTTACCTTTTGTTAACTTTGTTAATTTGCCCTCCTTAAACACCTAGAAGTGAATCTATGATCTTGTTCCTCTGGTCCAATCATTACTGATACATCCTTGGTTATTCCCTCCTCCGCTCCGTGTCCACTCCATAATTTTCACCCAGCTCATACATGAGAATCCGCACGGATCCGTTTTTCCATCTGAGAATCTTCAAGCGACGCAGAGCGGAGAATCTCCTTTCACAGAGACATACGAATTCCATCTTTCTGTTCTTGTAATCCGTTCTGGATTCTTAGTCGTACGCATAACGTTGGCACCAACGTAATCAACATTCTCTTCTCCTTTCGATGAACCACGGGAGCGTCTTTCAGAATCTCTGGATCTAGTCTTTCCTTGTGTCACACGGTCATTCCAGGTATCTACATGTCTGTTCCTTGAATTCGATGGTTTAGACACATGCCAGTGGTATCCCGTGGAAGTGCTGCGGAGAGGATTCACCCCTTAGACTAGTATTTCGGCCCTTACAATAAAGTCCTTACAATGTAGGCAGGATTCAGTTCATAACTCCTTTGTGACCTCCTGCCGAAAATGTTTAGTCTTTTATATGTCAGAAATTTCTACTACTATGATAAACTGTGATAAAATGTAATATAGAAAGTGTTATCTGTCATATACAGATATGCAAAGCTATATAATAAATCCTGTTTTTATATGCAAAGTTTGGTACGAACTTCCGAAATGGTTGCATGACATATGTTACAGAAAACGTGACTAATTTAAAAGTCCCATATGGATCATTTACCAATTTTGTTACAGTTCCTAATGCTTCTATTACTAATACTTCATTAATTCCGTTCACTATGGCACCATGAATATATTGTGCGACATCAGAAACTCATAGAATTTCAGGTGTCGAAACAGATTTCAATTCCGAAAACACACATTTCGTTATTATTCAAAAAGCAAGTTTTGTAATATTATTTAACACCACTGTCACGACAACTTTTGAAATTAATTGTTAACAATATCACTAGCATTGAGACAAAAATTTATGAGTGCTCGATGCCAGAGCAATGGGAATAAACGTCAATAACTGCAAGAAATACAGGAGAAATTTAGTAATAATGTCTTATTCCACTTTCAAAACAAAACCAATTGCCATGACATTCTAACATTTGTGTAAGAAACGTTAAGACAAATGTCCAGTCTCAAGGTATATATAAAACAAGCATCTGAAACGATTAATACTACTAATGCAGCTGATACTACTACTACTACTACTACTACTACTACTACTACTACTACTACTACTACTACTACTACTGTTGGTGCTGCTGCCGCTGCTGCCACTTCGACGTTTAAAAATGACATCATTTCTGATATTAGGCGTGGTTTTCAATAACATCGACCATATTACATGACTGGTACTGATTTCATTGAAATGAAAACATTTCATCAAAATCAAAACAATGAAATTAAAAGTCTAACGCAGCAGAATTTGCAATCAAAACGTAAATGATAATGTAAAAGAGTAAAAATATACAATCTGTTTATGGACTCCTTTCACTTGTTATTGCTATGGCCATGCAGATTGAGAAGTTACAGCTTTCACCAGAGTTAAAAATCTATGAATTGATTTGCGGTTTTGTTTTCACACATTTTCTCTCACCTCATCACACTTAATTACATGGCCCACCTATACTACTATTCCAGTCCTCCACACGTAGTGCAATACGGAATTTTCTAGATAAAGCTTTCATAACCTTAATGACGCATACAGTTCCTGACCAAATGTAAATGTCACCAGGCTCTGATTTGGTTCCTGTAGCATCGCTTTTGAGATTTACATTATCTGCTTAATCATTAAATCTTGTTAAGAGAAGTGATGCCTTCAAATCACACTTGTCGGAGTTGGACGAGATTTGTTGCCTCACAGAAATCCTCTTTCGCTTATATCTATCATTTCTGTTTCTTATAACTTGACGTGGTTCTGCAAATAAATTCGTTTCCATGCTTGAGAAATAGCACATATATTTTTGCAACGTAATCTTAGTATGGACATTTTGTCAGTAAAATTTGACTGCAGCCGCCATGCTTCTTCCTGAGCAAACACAACAGCCTATCTTTCAACGTTGTCATTGAAATATTTTTCGTTCATTCACGTAAAAAAGTCCTATAATATACTTTCGCCTGAGTTCCATACACTTGTAGTTGTCTATACCAGTTGTCTTTTTTGTCTATTATATACGAGTTACTTTTTTAAATACACAGTTTTGCTCTATGTGTTTAACAGTGTATTGCATTGTTTTTTCCATGAAACCATAAATGTTTTTACTTCTTCATTGATGTTGATAATGCAGTGTGCGTTTTCGTTTGTTACTATTACTATTATTATTTTTGTTGTTGTTGATGATATTGTTCTTTGTGCAGATTTTTTTCTTTCCGTTTATTTCTTTAGGAGTTGCTATTCTTTTCTTTGTCTTTCCTGTGTTTGGTGTTGCCATTGATATAGAACTTACTTTCATTTTTTGTTTGTTTTTCTGGTAACAAGAGCAGCATGAAGCGGCATCCGAGAATACGAGTTCGTGTTTGTGTCTCTGATTTTTCTTTTCAATTTTTGCCTCGTATTTTCACTGATGCCTCTGGTAATCCTTGTTGTAATTCCTGTTATTTAATGTTTGGTATCATGTTGACGAGTATTTTCTGAAGAAGCTGAACTATTGAACATTTAGTCGGGTGATGCGTTTCCCTCTCTTTTCCTCTTCAACCTCGCAACATCATCCCATATTGTAATCGTTTCAATCTCACCACACAGCGTGTTCTCGGAGTCGAAGCAATACGAAAAAAGTGGGCAGAGGTACATAGGCGCAGAGAAGTGCACATATATGCATTTTTACTTTTTTTTCTAAAATGATAGCTACAGAATCGTTCACCTTGGTTACGAAGTTTGCATTTTGTTAATGCTGATGATGTTTCTTGAATCATAGTTGTTGTTGTTGTTGTTGTTGCTGCTGCAGTTCTGCTTTCTAGAAGTTAATTCATTTTTGCAATGATGGTGGTGTTTGTAGAAAGTGATGCTGGTCTTAGCTTCAATGATTTTTGCACTTACGTCTCTACAGGTTGCTCAGCTAATATAGCGCCCGATTTTACAGCGTTAATGCTATCTTTAATACCTAAATACCCAGCCACCCCAAGAAACTCATATCAGAACATGATTCGCCAGGCAAATAATGTTAGAAACCTTTAAGAATGTTCCAAGTACGAACAGCGTTTGTTGCGATTGGAAAAAGAAGAAATAAAACAAAGAAACAGAAGACATCTGTGGAAAAAAGAAATGGAGAATTGTCTTTTTTCTTCCAGACAGATTTTCTTTTTATCAATTAAAAGAAATGTAAAAAGAATACGAAGAACAAAACTGATGGGTTTTTAATAATGCTGAAAATTGTTCTTCGCTAAGAAGGAGATAATTAAAAATGTACATATGAAGTAAGATGTTATTCTTACGAACAAATAAATAATTATGTAGTTCGCTAAAAGAATTAGCGTTTATGATCTTAACCACTGTATGTTCCGATGTAAAATCTGATAATAAACGTCAGATGCAGGTTGGTCTTTTGGGTTTCCTAATGGGTTTTGTATTACCTAGGTGTGTGCTATTTATTTAATTAACCATTAAAAAGGTAATTAGTGAGCATTACAAAGTTAAGTTGAAATAATTATTCAGTGAGCAAATACAAGACAAGAGCTCATTTAGTAACATTATGTAAATTGTAATGAGAATTCAGGGCGGCATTAATGGATGTGTTTCATTTGTGTTAGTTATCCCTAATGAAGCACATGATTTTTTTCCAATTGCTGGACTTGAACCGGTGAAGACAGAATTATAAAACAAATGAACAAAATTGTACATAATGGAGAGTAGAAAATTAAAATATATTTCAGAAATTGAATTACACAGAAATTTACACACGTGAAATGCCCGCCCCTTTCAAATATTTTCTGTTGCAAGGGAAAATACCAGTATTGCACAATAACAAATGTTATTTGAAGTATTCTTCTTGTAAGGGAAGCAACTCCAGGGATGTTTCTTTTGTGTAGAACCTCTTCATCGATCTATAATTTTCATCATACTTTTAATCCGCATTAAAAACTTCGTAATTCCTTACGGAATAAATTTAGCACAGAAATATTTATTGTATAATCATATAATTTTACTATATAATTCTTCAATATTTGGTAGTTCTAGACTTATTCCTACTGAAGTGTCGACTTTGTGTCAACTTCGTCTTTCATTTTCGGTGTCGATAAATTAACTACCAGTTGCATACTTGGATTGATCTAATCGATTGGCACCCCTCTCCCCATAATTCCGGGCTTTTTGCCTAGAGTAGAAGAGAATATAAGCAATAGTGGTAATGACAGTAGTATTATTAGTATTAAGCAGTGGAAGGAGTAAAGTCGGAGGGACAGGTGGATTTGTTGTTCTTGTGTTGTTATTGTCGATGAGTTTACTATCCTTTAGTGTAGATCGAGCAACAGCCGCTGGAAACAAACAAAACAAAAATAAAAATCTAAATAAACTATATGAAATGTAGCAATATTTTTTTTACTCCTATATTTAAATCATTATTGCTATTCAATATTACGGATCCGTTGATCATCGCTAAGAATACCGTAAAATAAAAACTATATACTCTTTCAATTTCACATTCACAGCTGTCTCTTTACATAAACAAATTCAACGAGAGAAAAAATATTTTGTTTTTTAGAAATAACTCTGTAGATTTTTGTTGTTGTTTTCTTTCGCAAAAATTTCTATATTTTCCCTCAGTTTTATATTATTAAAATAGAAATAATAATCTCGCAACTTCTTCAAGTTAATTGAATTGACATGATATCAAATATTTACAATCTTCTGGACGATCTCTACTTAAAATATTGTTATAGTTATCGCTACTGCTATGGTAGTTAATATTGTTATGGTTAATTTTGTTATTGTTGTTGGTGTTGTTGTTGTTGGTTGTGATGTTGTTTAACTTTCGTATTATCATTAGTATTTTAATTTGTTTGTGTAGCGAAATGGGAGAATCGTTAAAGCAGCGGAGAAAATACCTTCTACTAATTATTCGGTTCTTTCCTACCTCATTTCAATTCGCTCGAAGATTAAGTTGAAAAAGCAAAAAGGAAAAAAAAAACAAAAAAAAAAAACAAATACAATTAAAATTCCTTGCCTTGTTGTATAAACTCCTAGACCAGGTTTGAATACTTCTCTAGCGTATTCGTTCACTCCTGGACGGGACGCCAGTCTATCTCAGGATGACTCACGTTTGCCAGCTGAGCAGATCTGAGCAACATGAAATGAAGTGCTTTTTAAAAAAACGCCCGGTGCAGTTGTCGAACCTAGAATTTTACGATCATGAGGCCAACATTCTAACGACTGAGCAACACGACTCCACCAATTATCATCTAAGGTCGATATTATCGATATCTTCCCATTTAAATCCAATATTATAAGCGGAACCTTTAGGACATTGGACGACTAAGTCCACCTACAGTTGTCATGCATGTGGGCTGGTGCATTATTCATCGTTCCCCGCCAAAATACTTTCTACTGGAAGCACAAAGCCTCAAGTGAGTAATTGGTACTTTTTTAATCGACTCCGAAAAGATGAAAGGCAAAGTCGACCCCGGCGAAATTTGAACTCAATCGACCCCCCCCCCCCCAGCAATAATGACGAACAACAGAAAATGAAACCAATAAAGAAAAGCAACTGACCACTGCGGATTTTGAACACTCAGCGCACAGAGATGTAATAAATAATGCGAGCCATCTTACCCGACGGCTCTAATGACTATCAATTCAGCATATTCGAAATTCTCTAATTGCACTATTATTGTTTGTCTATTATCAATGTTTGTTCCTCTAATTTTTGTTTACTCTTCTTCATCTCCTCAAGAATTCTATTAAAGTTTCCCTTTTCGGATATTATAGTTTTCTTCATTATTGCGTTGTAGTTTTCTCAACGTTTTTGTTGCTGTTGTTTCTGTTGATGTCATTGTCGTATTCAGCGTCTTTTAGACAGAGGTGATGCTGTTGTTTTTCCTATTGTTGTTGCTGCTGCTACTACTGCCCTTCCTGCTATTGTTTTTCCTGTATTTCTGACCTCACAGTTACTTTTTATATCGTTGTTGATTTTCCGGTATTTTATTGTAATTTTGGCCTTTTTACAGTTAAATGCTGTTGTTTGTCCTGTTATTGTTTTTTTTTATTACGCTTCAACTTAGAGTTACCTTTACTAATGTTGTTGCCCTGAGTGTCTATTTACTACATTTTGTTTTGTTTTGCAAATTTAAATAAAAATTAAATTATCTCAAATTAATTAAACCGCTGCAGTTATTTATTCAACATTCCGTCCCGTATCTTCGCTTTCTCTCAACCACACCTTTAACCCCAACAGCAACTATTACAACAAGAAAAAAATTGGAGGCGCAACAACACGACCATCTTTCTCCATTGTGGTAAGTGTGACACATTGGCCCTTGATTTCAAAGTCAAAGTCTAATTTTACAGACGCTGTGTCTGTAGACTATTCATATCCAGATTGCTATCTCCGAGCGAATATTTCTATTATTCAAATTGACATATTGGCCTAACATTCTATTTCTGTCGTTCAATATAACAGTAGTTTTTGTGTTAATGCTCAAAGATGTGCGAATAAATAAAATATAGTAAATCTTCGCCAGGCATATTTGTAGGAGCTCTCAGTGTCCTTCATTATGTATGCTCTTTAAACGCTGTTATAAAATTACAGACGGTGTTATAAATTTACACACACTCTCTGCTTTTCCCATCCGTATCTGTGTGCGCTCATTCCATGAATGTGGGATATCAACAAAACATCGAAGTAGCATGGTTTTGTGATTAGGAATGTTGCTTCTCAACCGTGTAGTTTTGCTTTCCTTCCAGCTGTTAGGGATCTTTGTCTAGGATATTGTGTCTTCAGTATTTACGTTGGCACCTGAGCACTGAATCCTAAGAAGTATTATTTGTTCGAATCCACCGTAAATATTATATATATATATATATATATATATATATATATATATATATATATATATATATATATACAGCCATTGGTAGCAAAGCAAATGCATAACCACTAAAGACCACGTCGAGCACACATTCTTACACTTGGCTATCATAATTCTCCTCTCTCTCTCTCTGTCTATCTTCCTCTCTCACTCTCTTTCTATGTATGTATGTATGTATGTATGTATATATATATATATATATATATATATATATATATATATATATATATATATATATATATATATATATATATATATATATATATATATATATGTATATATGCATGTATGTGTGTGTGTGCGGGTGCGTATTATAGATAAGCAAACATATATTCATATAATTGTTTATAGAGACGATGTACTACAAATAATTTTATGCTACCGATCATCATACAAAATCTAAAAAAAAAAAAAAACAAACAAGCAAAATTTTGCTGTCATTAGAAGCTAAATTGAAGAGATTATATCTGGAAATGAAAGTATCAATCGAATGTTTTTGATCTCATCGATAATTATCTATCTCAATTTACTTGTGTATCAGCCATTTCGATTTCATTGCCTCACATTATTGAACATTATATGCAGGATAACATTTCATATATTAGGAAGAAAAAGTAAATATGACATCTGCCATTCATCTATAGCCTATATATTTTATGTTTATTATTCATGTTAAATATTATATATGTATATTCATTAATCGTGTTAAATATTATACTTGTTTCTTTTTTTTTGTTGTTTTCCGTTTTTCATGCAGAGTTTTTATTTTAAGAAACCATCTCTAAAATCTCTAAATATAATTGGAGAGAACGCTATAAAAGTTTGAAAAAAAAAATAATTAGAAAAATCATATAACAGCTCTGGTGAAGAAAATATGAAATATAACACCAGAATACCAAAGTCAATATCAGAGTTGATCATATGCGTGTGTGTAGGTATGTGGGTGTGTTCGTGTGTAAGTATATATGTACCTCGGTTTATGTGTGTATGTTTCTTAACTATGTGAACAGCCACAGTCAATACTCGGTGAAGTCTGGCAGCACCTACACAAACACGTCTATGTTTGAAGTAGTTAAACTTGGGTTTACAGTGTAGTAGAGACGGGACAAACTGCAAAGGACACGAACTGATTATAATAAATACAGTTTTGATGCACACACGCACACATACATACTCACTCACACACACACACACGCACACACACTCGTTTATATATATTTACAAGTACGCCTGTGTGTATGCGTTGATAGATTTTCATGAAGGCAACAATACAGAATAAATTCATTCAAAAAAAAAAAAAGAGATTCACGCTTACAAAGAGGGACACACGCGATCAGAAACAGACGCATTCACAGCTCATCGATTAAAATGGTCAGCCAAGTTATTTGCAGTAGATATTTGAAAAGTGCGTGGCTGCTTAATGAATGGCTCAGAAAAGCCAATCGATCAATTAATAATTTAATTAATTAGTGAAAATAATACACAATACTGCACCTGTGTGTGTCTTTCCGTGCGGAGAATGGGTTTCTAGAATTGTAAAGCTATATAAATATACGTGCATGCATAAGTTCGTGTGTGTGTGTGTGTTTGTGTGTGTAAATGTGTAGTCTATATGCAAATATCATTTACATATCTATATATGGTAATAAGCATACAACAAAGGATACACGTGCATACATACCTATCATACACACTGATATATACCCCTGTCTGTACACACGCACACACACATACTGAGAGAAAGAAAGTGAGAGAGAGAGAGAGAGAGAGAGAGAGAGAGAGAGAGACAAAAGAGCAGAAGGAGCCGAGAAAGGGACAGAGAGAGATTGTTGCTATTTGTTCCATTAATAAGACAGCATAGAAAATGTAATATTTTAGGTATTTAAATTACATACAAAAAACACTACAAAAATATAATTATTACTCTACTAAACACACTATTCGGCAAGTTTGCTGATATTTTATCCAGCTAACTACATCATATCCCTCGGGATATTTTTTTACGTTTTCAATCATTAAATTCCGCATTTGAAATGAAACCCGATAAAGTACATATGTTCCGTACCTAGATAAAAATCGCTGAGTCCGCGTTATAGGATCTAACTGAAGGCGATATACGTGGTGAGGAATATTTTCACTATATTAGTTTACACAACCAGATATTAGATTTTTAATAACAGAGAAAGGTTGTCAGCTTCAAAAGCAAAACCTAAGGTCACGTTGACTTCTTTAACGGGTAACTTAAAAGCTAATTAGAAATAATTATATGTTTTTTCATTCACTCTCTCTCTCTCTCTTATCCCCTCCCTCTTTCTGTCTCCTCCTTCTCTTACATTCTCTTTCTCCCCCTCTCTCTTTCTTCTCCATCCTTTCTTTTTCTCTTTCCCTCTTTCTAATAAGGGAAGAATAGTAATCGATGTGTGATATGATTGTATTATGACTGGCGAGTAAAGAAGAAAACTTCAGGCATATTTCAGCAGTATGCATTGCATTATACCATTCACAGCAGAAATTCCATTCATTACATATTTTAACATGTATTTAACTATCGTTTCCTCTTGCGAATAGAATCTCTGCTTCACTATTTCTCTGAGATGTGTGTATGGGAAAATACATATGTATCTTTTATCTTTGTATTTTACTTCTTTTCGTCATTAAACCGCGGACATTTTGGGGAAAACACATATACATAGAGTTTACGCTGTCAGGGTTGTATCGTAAGATTTTTGCTTAACAGCCATATGGTTGTAGGTTCGGTGCCACTTCGTGAATCATGGCTGCAGTCCAATGAGTGAATCAAGTAAAAGATGAAAAATATTCTATTACCCGAATATGTATCCATAACAGTCCACATTTTTACAGATATGAAATATATGACCGAGTTTCTTTATCACACGAAGAAACTGCTGGATCTGCTCCAGTGTATTGTCAGGTCTTCTTCTGATGGAGTCCAAACATATCGTAATGCTAGAAACCCTTTTCCATCAGCAGAAACGTCCCTGGATATCTATCATATTAATCCTGCATATACAAAACCTTGAACATTGGCATGAAATGAGCACCCACCCAAACACACACAAATACATACGCACATATATACATACATATATGCATACAAATATAAATACAGAAATACATACATACACACATTCACAGTCATTATATATGTATCAACACACACAAGCACACACATATGTATATACACATGTACGTGTATAGCTGAATATCTAAGTGCATTTGTGTACACACACACAAAGACACGCGCATATATATGTGTGTGTGTATGCATATGTAAATGAATATATATATATATGTATATATATATATATATATATATATATATATATATATATATATATATATATATATATATATATATATATATATATATATATATATATATATATATATATATATATATGTATATATATATGTATATATATATGTATGTATGTATGTATGTATGTATGTATGCAACATACGGCTCACAGTCTACAATCCATAACGTCTGCATATTTGCTTGCTACTTAGATATGTCATGTATTTACTCTAGGCGATATACGTTTAGATATCTACCAGTACATTAAAATTGCAACTTTTCTGATATAGCATACAATAGGATCCTTAAAATAAAATATCTTTCTGAGTAGGATTTTAATGTAAGAAGCCTATAAGCGAATTCATAAAAACTCACGTCTATACATATGCATGTTATTTCTTTTCTTCCGAAACATTTTTACTCCACTATTATTGATATAGTGTGGCAGCGGTACTACGATTTCGCATTTCAGAAAGAGTGTAATGTATAACGTAACATTAGTTAACACTACAACATAACAGAATAATGTTGTACTTCTAACTAATCTAACTGAACGTATATCATTACATATTGTCTTTAGAGGAAAAGTGGTGGGGAGCAATGGCCCAGTTGATAGGGGCAGCAAACTCGCAGTCGTAGGATCGCGGGTTAGATTCGCAGACCTAACCACCTAAAGTTCCACGAGACACCAACCTGGGGTGCTGGCGAACGCTGCTGTATTCTTTCACCACATCTTTCTCTCACTCTTTCGGCCTGTTTCTGTTGTACGTGTACTTCAAAGGGCGAGCCTTGAAATACCCTGTCTTACGCTGAATCTTCCCGAGAGCTACGTTAAGTGTACACGTGTCTGCGTAGTGCTCAGCCGCTTGCACGTTAATTTCACGAGTGGGCAGTTCCCTTGATAGGGTCAACTGGAACCCACATCGTCGTAAACGACGAAGTGCCGGAAGATGGAAGGATATATCACAATACAACTATACTTATACGCCATGAAATCTCTTCTTCCTTATTTCTGTTATTTGCTACTGGTTCTATTTTATGGGACTAGCACTTTGTGTGATAGCCTTTTGGTGTAATGTTTCTGGTGAAGATTTGAGTAGGATGGAGCAGCATTCCATTGCGCATCCTGCAATATATAAGATCGAAATAAGCAACAAGAATATCAAGAGGTAATGCACTTAATCTAAATGGAGTCACATGAAATAATCGTACTGCATTACGATTATCTGTATATCCTTGTTGCTTATTTTGATTTTAATTTAATCAATTTACTTTGAAATTGGGAATCGAAACCGCGATCCTAACCACTGCCCTAACCACTAGGCCATTGCGCCTCCACTATTAGATATGTGGTAATACAGTACTAAAGGTACATCCGTCAAGGACAGATATAACCGGATTTCTTAAAGAAATACGTCTTCAAACATCTGGAATGCATGTCTGATTGTATGTCGCTGTTTTCCTATATAAGAAATGGCTCATCCTCGTAATGTCCAAACATATCTTTCCAGTTTAACTGAATGGTATCACTTAAGTTTAACATAATCACCAGCATTGAAACCTATGTTACATTTTATTACTGGTACTATCTATTTGACGAAACTCAATGCAGATAATTTCGACCTAATTCCTGTTACTTCAAGTGTTAAAAGAATTTACCAAATTTGATACGCAGTACAGATGATCGAACTCGGAACATTGTGATCCCGAATACAAGTTCTTTACAATAGCGATATTCCGTATCGACGCCCTCCCGCTTTCTCCTTTTTGGTTTTCATTTAATAACCCCCCACACACTCACACAAGCAAACAGACGCATCCGCGTGGGTTTCGTAAAGAAGTATATTCAGACACATATTCAGCTTTAATACACACACATATACACACATACACAAACACACACACAAGCACACGCACAAACACGCACGCACACATATATATACATATATATGCATATATGTATCTATGTATATATGTATGAGTGTATGTATGTGCGTATGTGTGTGTATAAACACATACGCACTGTCTCTCTCACACACCCATATATTTATATATATATATATATATATATATATATATATATATATACGTGCTTGCATGCAAATAGTCAAAAACATTGCGTAGCCATGTGTATAAGTAAGTGTTTACAAGTTTTTGCAACCATATTCATGTTTTCCAATTGAGATTGCAGAATCCTCCGGGGTAATACAATCAAAATTACTAGTTTCAACAGACACAACCATTTATTGAAAACAGTGAAGAATGCTTCCTTTGAATTCGGCAGTTAGTTGCAACATCTAGACATTTCACCACATTACGGAAATTTAGATTTTAGCCTAAAGTTACAAAACACACGCATTAGTAGGCACGCACACGTATTTCAATTGTACATATATATATATATATATATATATATATATATATATATAGAGAGAGAGAGAGAGAGAGAGATAGAGAGAGATAGAGAGAGTGAAAGAGAGAGATATAGATAGACATATATATGTATACATATATACATCTGTTTCTGTGTCTCTTTCTCACTCTCGCTCTATATATATTACATATACCTATATATATATATATATATATATATATATATATATATATATATATATATATATATATATATATATATATATATATATATATATATATATATATATATATATATATATATATATATATATATATATATATATATATATATACACATATATATATATACACATACCAATATATGTACACACACAGACACACATATATGTATGCATGTATGTATGTAACTATATACCTATGTAATCGATATTCGGCTTGAGTTAATGATAACTTATCTGGCGTAATGGAAAAATATAACAGCTGTGATTGTAAAACATTTTTAAATATAGAATTCTACTCGCGCTGAATTTTCTTCTGATTAAAGAGAGATCCGTATAATGACTGAGGGGTATTTTTCAGACCAAAACGAAATCTTACTACTTAATAGTTAACAATAAACAATATTTTCACTTAGTTTTATAATAGTACTTATTGCGTGCATACCATAGAAATTTGATACAATTGACTCAAGTGATGTTGGCTTCATATTTTTGCTCAACTTGTTGCTGAACATAACAGCCAAATCTTCAAGAAATCGCTAGATAATAGTCTAAGAAAGGGAGTGTCATTTTGTACCGTGCTGATTTGGATAAACTGTACTGATGTGTATTGTTCAGTGGTTACAGCGCTAGACTCATAATCATGAAGTTGTGAATTCGATACCTGGACTGGGGTGTGTATATTTTGTTCTTGAGCAAGACACTTTATTTCAACTTGCTCCAGTTCACTGAGCTGTAGAAATGAACTGTGAGGTCACTGATACCAAGATATATTGGCCTCTGCCTTAACCGTTCGGTACCATCTGTGGCGTGGAGAGGAGAGACTGGTATGCATGGGTGATTGCTGGACGTCCATAAACAATCTTTCTAGGACTTGTGCCTGTGGGGTTAACTTTGTAGGTGCAATCCCATGGCCATTCAAGTCCGAAAAGGGAAGGCTTATACACCTATTTTTGTTGTTGTTTTATTGCGATCACAATACATTTAGAGTAGCACCTATGTACAGAAAGTGCAGCCTATACTTCGTCTCCGGATGCAGAAGAATGTCTCACCAAGTGGTTAAACACCTCTGTAGATGTTTTGGCTCTTTCAGACACCACACTAGAGAGGTCCTACTAATGTAGGCAACAAGATTCCCACACAACATCTCCAGCGTTGTTGTGTCACAGGTAGTGACTCTGGTCCAGATATTTCAATTCCCATCACCACTCCTGAACCAGGCATACATATTTGCTTCTTCGGTAGCTTTCACATCTTTCATCTCCTTCAAGTCCGGACGGTTAACCGTTCAAATATCATTAAAAATGCTTAACCATTTATATCTTTTTTAGAACATTCATGTCCCCGAACATTGAAAGCTTTTATATCCCTGATCAACTAAATAAAAAGTTTGTATCCACCAACCTATTACAGAAAATTTCAAATTGCACTCTACTACTTTTGTTGTGTTGTGTATTATTTCACTTCATTTTATTTCATTCCTCCACTTTATCGTATCTTATCCCATTTTACTTAATTTTATTTTATTCTATTTTATTTTTCTTATCCTATTCTTGTAATGGCTTTACCCTGTTATCTAACTAAACAAAGGCAGTATAATAAACATCGCAATCATGTAAATAAATTTTGAAGTGGCCTTAAGCAATGTGCTATGAAAGTTTATAACAATGTTCATCGTATATTATATTTAAATAATAACAACTGAAAAATTAATGAAATGTTATCTTAGAAATATTCTCTTATCAATAATGTCGCGAAAATAAACCTTTTCAAGAATATTTAAATAACATTACAGAAATATGTCTCTTATCCTCATATGTTTGTCCTCTGTAGGTTTGTCTTTCCGTTCGTATGTGTGTCCACGCGTGAGTGACAGAAAATAGTGATATAGAAACGTACAAAGTGAGAGACGAAGAGAGAGAGAAAGAGAGAGTGAGAGAGAGTGGTAATTAAGTGACCACGTGTAATAAGGTACGTAAATTGTAACCATGATCGTTGGAATCAGATATTTGAGGAATTATACTGTATTTTACTCTAAATTTCTCAATTTACCTACGACACGATTTTTCTAACATCGGTAACCCAAAATTATAAGACTATGTAATATGATCTATGGGTTAAGTCTGCCCAAATAACTGAAGGCATTGCACCATCCTTTGGTGCCACCTTATCACTATATATATATATATATATATATATATATATATATATATATATATATATATATATATATGAATATATACTCGTAGTCACTTAAACATGGCAGACCGATCCAGTAGACTCTACTGCGATATTTTAACCCCAAGAGGACATATCCCATAGCTAGTTGGGATACAGAGTTCCATCCAATAAAATTACAAGCAAGGGAGCGAAACTGCTACCATTTCTGATGTGTATATATATTTTTTTGAACACAAACACACACACACATGTATCTGTAATAGCTGACGTGTCCGGTAATTCCCGGGAAAGCAAGGATTATCCCTTGGTTCCACTCTCAATATTGTTTCGCTGTTCTAATAACAATAATGAATTAAAACAGTTTTTGTGCATTTACAGAGAACAGCGAAATATCTTACACAGGGTCTTGTTTTTAGGGGTCCTCAATAGATTATGAATACCCGTATTGTGAAGTCCGTTATGTAATAACATGAAATTAGTTACCTGATAGTAAAGTAGCCCTGAAAAGGTATTTGATACGCTCCCAGAGTATATAGAACTTAGGAGGAAATACAAATAAGGTATGGATGCTAAAATCGTGAAGCATGTTATGTAATAACAGGCTAATCAGATATGAGATAATAACAATTCAATTTAAGTCACTCTGAAAAGGACATTTGTGCGTTCCCAGACAATATTACCCTCAGCAGCGTTGGTGTTGGTATCTTCGTGAACATGTCACTAACCGCAATAAGTGGATCTACTTACTTTTTTAAGGGTTGCACTGGATAAATTGCGAAAATAATTCTAACAATTCAAATACTAAGAAATAAGCATACTCAATTTGATTTATATAAAATAATTTAGGAAAATGAATCGGTTATGTTGCTTGGCTTTTAAAATGAGGTTTCCAGACGTGTTCTACTCATGTGGGAAGTTTCATCAAAGTCGATAAGACGATGTAGGAGGAGTTAGCCAACAATTCCACAAATACACCCACAGATAGAATTTCCCACCTATGTAGTACATATCCATATATATATATATATCCCAATACCTCAAACAAATATGAATATATATATACGGATATATACATATGTGTGTGTGTGTGCGTGGGGTATGTATCTACGTAATTATATATACGCACAATGTGAGAGGCATATATTTGCATGCTTTTTCTTGAGTTGAGCCTTAATGTTTTGCATTGATATATTTTATTTTTCATTCGATATTTCGCATCAGTTATGAAATCCGATTCATTACCTCAAATTTTAGTCGTTGTCATTTTTTCCCTTTGTTTGTTGGGCGGCGGAGATTTTCTCATAGATGTTTCTTTTTTTTATTTTAAAGATGTTCCTTTGAAGTTAAGTGGCGTTGAATAAAGCAATATAATTGGAGTCTAGTTAAATAAATTTTAGTGTTTATTTGGTAAGGGTAATGCTAAATTTCTCTCCTTTGTAGTTCTCTCGTTTGTAATTTTTTAGTGAAAATCACTTTTGCACAAAATGTCAGCATTGTACATTGTACTTTAGTTGATTATTTGTTTGTAGAAAAATTTGAAATTCTAAGAGACATGTTTTCCACAATATCAGAATATTTCATGTTGCTTATCAATGAAAACAATAATTCATATCCACCCCTACATCTTTGATATTTCATGTTAACAATGTAGACCAAAGATAGAACTAACAATATTATAATTTAATATTCAATAACGTATTTAAAATTCTTAATATCCGCATAATAACTCTTTTATCTATGAAACCTAATAGTTAACATGATATAATTCTGAATTCAATATTTTATAAATACCATATTGATACCATTTCTCATCATTTATGTTTCATTTTATAAATCATCTCACATTTAATTGTCCATCACTTTTTCTAAATGATATGAAAGAGAAAA
>NC_142951.1:3547978-3562978 GCF_046866305.1 Octopus bimaculoides
TTGGCTCATAAATACCAGAAGTTCTATGAGAGCAAAATCATGAAGTTGACAGAATGATGGCATAGTTCATCAAACGAAATGGAAAATATATTATTGATTAAAGATCACTCTTTGTATGACAGAAAAAAAGACTTTTATTTCGCACTAAATCTAGAAATTACTTTCTTGTCAAAACAATATATATAACACAACCGGATTCTTTCGGTCTATGTCTATGAACATCTTCTCACTGTCTAACGCTATAGTGAGAGCCACTTGCCCATGGTGCCCACAAATGAGGCCGAAACCGGAACCGCATCGTTCATAATTTAACTCCTTAGCACACATCCATTCCTGGGTATCTCTCTCTATATATATATGTATGTATTTAGAAGCATGTATGAGTGTGTGCACATCTGATACGTACGTATGCATGTACATATAAACACACACACACACACCCACACATACACACACACACACACACACACACATATATATATATATATATATATATATATATATATATATATATATATACGCATGCATAACACCCAGACAAGTATGTATATACATATGTGTATGTGCATGAAGATAAAGAAATTGTTTTCGTTATAATCAATGTAATGTATTTCAGAAGCAATTTAAAAAACATTTAAAGTGTTTGTTTTCTTTCCGTTTCTTCAGATCGATCTTTTAACTTAGTTTCTTGAAGAAGTCTTTGACAGTTCCTGTAAGTAATTTACGAATTAAAATCAAACTTAAGCTGACACCTTTCTTCTGACAACAATTTTTTTTTGTTTATTCTTTCGCTTTGATTTCACGTTGTGGTATTAGTAATGTGCCAGCAAGAGTGACCTCGTGTCAGCATCACAGATCTCTGTGCATTGATTCACGCACACGGACATACATACATTCATACATGCATGCATACATACATACATACATACATACATACATACATACATAAATACATACATACATACATGCATGCATACATATAAAAATATATACATGCATATATATATATATATATATATATATATATATATATATATATATTTATATACATATATATATGTGTGTGTGTGTGTGTGTGTTTGTGTGTATACATGGTGAGAGAGAGCGAAAGAGAGAGAGAGAGAGAATAAGATGAAAGAAAGGGAAACAGTAACAGACGGAGGAAAGAAAACGACCCATGATAGATTGTTTATAAGTAATCTAAAGAATAAATTGGACAAGGCGAACTTGCATGCATGCAAAAATACATAACACATATATGCATACATACATAAATACATACATCAGTATATATGTATGTGCAAGTGTGTAAATATAACATACATATACGTATGCATAAGTATATAAATAAAATATGTTTATATATACTCGTGTACATATGAATACGCTTTATAAATTTATACATATTTAGACATATATTTATACACACGCGCATATATAAATAATTTTATATATAGAAGCTTCTTGGGGGTTGTCTGCGAGTTATTGTTTACGTGTGTTGGAGAAAGAATGGGTGTATCGTTGTCTGTTTGTACTATTTGTATTCTTCAAACCAGAAGAATTGCATTTCCGATCATTTTTGATCAGTAAAAGTGTATCTGAAAATC
The DNA here is from genome assembly GCF_046866305.1 of Octopus bimaculoides. Classification (NCBI taxonomy): domain Eukaryota; kingdom Metazoa; phylum Mollusca; class Cephalopoda; order Octopoda; family Octopodidae; genus Octopus; species Octopus bimaculoides. The sequence goes on from NC_142951.1 coordinate 3,549,586, forward strand.
TTTTTTCGTCTTACTTTCCTGAGCTGTTTCACGCGACAGTTAAACGAGTTAGACACTCTTTGTTGAATTTCATAACATACATCAAAAGGGCCTGACAAGACGAAGTTTTTTGATAATTCGTCGTTTGTATTTTATACCCATACACAGACATATATACACACACACAAACACACTCATATACAGCCGCACATTCGCACGTATGCAGTCACACACACACATATATACATATGTATTGTTATGTATATATATATATATATATATATATATATATATATATATATATATATATATATATATATATATATATATATATATATATATATGTATGTATGTATGCACACGCACATATACATATATATTAAAGGACTCGTATTAGTTATGAAGATACTAAATGATTTTAGTAATTATTTCACTGCATATGCAATTCGAATGCAGTTATAAACTAATTCATAAACCAAACCTAACGTAACTGCGACCTTTTAACAGCGTGGTTGAGAAAAAATTGTATCGAAACTTAACTTGCACAGATTATATTGGAATAGACGAAACAAACGTGAAATAAATTTGAACACAGCCGATACATGCCTATTATGTTTCGAATTACTTTTAATTCGCCGTAAGTAGATTTTGCTATATAGATCTTTGATCATAAACGCTCATGGACATTACACGCTATTCTGTGCAACAGTTGTATTCATTGTTTTCTCAACCCTAAACCCCCGCCTGCTCTTTCTGGAAAGGAAGACTGGATTAATGAAAGAGATATAAATTTCAACTAGTTCTGTGATACGGGTGTTTTAGTTTGCTTGAAGCATTGGAGTATCGAAGAAAGGAAAAATGAGTTCAAGTAAGAAAAGTTCTAAGGGATTTGAATGGAATTTGAATGGGTTAACGGAACTTGTATAACTAGACATTTGACAGACAGATTTTCTTCTGAGGATAGGCATTTGCGCCTGAAATATTCAAGGTCTTGTGAAACTTACCGCACTGTTGGAAGCTTTCCTATTTTCATTTTTCTCTTCTTTGATATACCCATATATATACATACACATACATACATACACACACACACACATATACACACACACACACACACACACACACACACACACACACACACATATATATATATATATATATATATATATATATATATATATATATATATATATATATATATATATCCTCTACTGGCCTTCAGCATGCAATATTACAATTTAGGTTTTGGTAGTGTATCTTCTTGTAAACCTTCAGGTTAGTAGGATGACAATGTTCATCGTTTAGCTTTCGTTTTTCTATAAAATCAGTCTGCTCTAATATATTTTCGACTTCTCTTCATCGTAAGCGATGCACATGATACATTTTCTACGCAACAGTAAAATATTTGCACAAATAGCAAGAGAATGAGTAAAGCAAACGAAAGCCAGATGAAAAAGAACTGATGAACCAGTCGCGCAATAAAATCCTATAATATCCCATATTTGATAATTTAGTAAAGGAAATTAAAATTCTTTCCAAAATATATAGTGTAATGATGTATTACCCATGAAAAAGAAACCCGTAACGAGTTAAGTTAATGTAAACACATTTAATGCATTCGCGATGAAAGACAGTAAAATGAAATGAATATGTACTGACAAAATAAAACTGCTTATGTTTTATTAGTTAATGACCGTTACTCTTTCTAATATGACTAAGTTCAACTCTGGATACGTTTTGAAATATATATAAAATGGATCAGATGTTAATGACTATAGATAAAAATATGAAATAGTCGCGATATGTAATTTAATAAAACTTACTCAGTTCGTTAGAATTTTGCAGACAGGATGTAGGAAGCCATATTTACACGCGTAGTATACTTAGCTACAGTTTCTCATGCTTCAAAATGTTTTAAACACTCCTACGATATTTCCATTAAACGACAGAATCATGAGACTTTAATGGTAATATAAAAGCACAAGCATGCACGGATACATATACACATGCTCACCAACGCACTTTTAGGTATAATCATATATCATGTCAACATGTAATATCCAGGGAAACTCAACATAGAGAAATCTTAATAGAGTTCCAATAATTTGGACTTACACACCTGAGATTTCATCGAGAACTAAGTCCGCAGGGTAAGGAGTGGCTATAAAATGACTTCAGCTGAGGTGTGATGGAGAAAATGATGCATACACAATATACATACATATGTAAATACATATATATATATATATATATATATATATATATATATATATATATATATATATATATACGTACATACATACGCACACACACACACACACACACACACACACACACACACACACATATATATATATATATACATATATATAGTATCTCACACCCTGCAAATGTGACATTCGATGGAAGACACCGTATAATGAAGCAGCAATTTACAAATGGTACAACACATTGACATCAAGATACAAAATTTTGAAAGACACTTATCTACAGAGACGAGTCACTTATGTAACGCACATGGATGGCAACAGTTGAAAATAATTTAGATTTATCTAAAGAAACTAGTAATTAATGAACACACGTCGCAGACATATATGTTATAAGTTCCTTATATAAGTTCAAAATAATTGCAACTGAATACATTCATATATAGGAAACAGTAAAAAAAAAACTAAAATAGCAAGCAAACCAAATATGTATGTACGGCTATCTTCGAAATGATTGTATTTGATTGATATGGCTGTAAAGTAGGTATCGTTTATAATGGTTCAGTGATCATAGTGTATAAACATTCTTTATATGTTTATTTCAATGAAAATAATTGAGGTTGCTGCTAATTTAATGTTTTCAGCACAACTTCTGTATGCACATGTATATGTATACGCACAATACATACACACACAAACATATATAATTATGCGTATGTATGTATATAGATATGAGTGTGTGTGTGCGTGTATGCACACATGTATACAAAGTATGGGGGTTTAGTTCACAGGTGATCTAAACAATTAGGTACGCTAGGTAAGTTCTGTAAAGGACAACTGGAGCTCTAAAGTAATATCCGAGACGGTAGTTATGGAGCCATTGCAGATTTCCCACGCAACAGATATATAATTATTAAACAGGACAGCAACCGTTAAAGCAAGACAAACAACTCAAGTCGTATACAATATTATCATAGGAATTTCTTCCTATTATAATATTGTACACGATTTTCCTTAGTGTTTTCTGTCCTGTTTAACAATTAAATATGTATGTGTACGTATGTATGTATACATACATGCATACATCGTTGTATACATATATCAATAGTTGGCAGTCCACCACAAATTCTGCCCTTGATTTTTCATGAATAAATGAAAGCCAAATGAAAGCGGTCTTATTTTAAATACTAGAAAACTACTTCCTCTTCTCCTAGCCTCAGAACTCAAATTAAATCTAGATTCTGCAGTTTTGATATCATGGAAGTATGTAAGTTTGCATAGTTCTATCTATCTATCTATCTATCTATCTATCTATCTATATATATATCCATCTATCATCTATCTATCTATCTATCTATCTATCTATCTATCTATCTACCTGTCTATCTCTGTATATATATATATATATATATATATATATATATATATATATATATATATATATATATAACTGATTATAGTTATATATGTGTGTGTGTGTAATTGCCTGCGTGTACTTGTGTGTGTGTATTTGGGTATATATGCGTGTGTTAAAATTCGGAGGAGAATAGCAATCAAAAGGGGATTCTATACGAATTGAGTATAAATGTAAGCAAAATTATGTATATAAGAAGGGAAGAAATATAACAAAGCTGGAAAATGAAATGAAAATAAAGTTAGAAAAATATTCAAGAAACACGAAGAAGAAATTTCGAAAAAGGATAGAAGTTGGAAGTAAAAGAGAGAATACTTCTGTGTCATAGGATAACAGAAAATAAAATTCTATTCGATGCCATAACTTTATGGAGAAAGGGAGAATTTCTTCGGAAATGGATATGGAATCGATTAGGCAAAGAAAAAAAAACGGTTTGGATTACATAAGTAATTGATGAAATGATAGTGAAAGAATTTGGCAAGAAGCCTTATAAAGAAATAGTATGTTAATTAGGAAGAAAATAAGTGAAATTAAGGTTTACTGTTATGTCAATAGCTGAGTGAATGGAGTAAAATGGAGGAATGAACATGGAAGAACTTATTGAGGAACGGTGGAAAGATAGGAAGGAGAGTGAATGAAGCAAGATTTCCAAAGAGCTGAATCCATATGTGTGTATTGAGTGTTGAAGTGTAAGGACGAAAACCTGGCATTTCAAGACATTTACAGATACGTGAAGGAGAAGAGTAAAAATAAACGAAATAAACCTAAATTCAGTGGCGTTGATACGCATACACGTATGTGCGTATGTGCATTTGCGTATGTGTTTGAATACGCATATATAAATAGATATCGCACACACACATATATATATATATATATATATATGTATTTATATATATATATATATATATATATATATATATATATATATATATATATATATATATATATATATATATATATATATATATATATATATATATATGTATACATTTGTTTACATGCATATACTTACAGTAATATATGTAGACACTTAAATTCTTGCACACACACACATATATATATATATATATATATATATATATATATATATATATATATATATATATATATATATATATATATATATATATATATATATATATATATATATATATATATATATATATATATATATAACGAAATGTAATATTACAAAAATATCATGAAACCATGCAATTTTAAACTGAACGCATTCATTAAGGAAATTCGTTGTTGTTATTAAATTATAGAAACTGGGGTCTGAGTTTATTAATACATTTTAGTCCCTTATGAAGTACCTTTGAAATGATACACTGTTACTTCAGAGCCTTTAGCACAATTCATAGTTGGAAAGAAATTTAAATATTCCTTCGATAAATTATTTATAGAATTTCAAGACTCTCTGCATCCCCGAAATATTGCGAAAAAATTTCCAAAAAGTTCAATCCATCAAATTGCAAAAAATAGCCTTTAGGTTTAATAAAATCTGGTAGATTTTATTTGCTTGGGTGGAGACGACTCTAAATTAATTTATACCTGGAAGTCAAGTTCATGTGCAGTAACTTTCTAGAATAATATCTGTTAAATTCTACCGTAGACAAGAAGTAACTTTAGTATCTAAATGTTATCATGATTTACCTCAGATGTGCTGTGGAGGAAGAATTTTGTTTACTTTAAGTTGCCTCAAGGAGTATGTATGTGTCGTTCCTCATAATGGTGTCTTATTTTAAACGTACATATGTTTCTTTACTTTCCTAGGGGAGCATTGATTTAACGTATCAAGACCTCAGTGAAGTCTTTGTCGTAACGTCGGCAAGATATGAGGTTGACATAACGTATATGAGGTCGGTTGAACTGCAGAATGTCTCTGTTGGAGATGATTTTTGTGCCGTAACACATTTATTCGAAATTGAGAGGAAGAACGAAGATATATTTCAACATCATTCGCAGGGATCTGCTCTGCTTTAATTTTAAGATGGTTTACAGCCATTGCCTGCCACAGAAGTATATATATGTATGTATGTATGTATGTATGTATGTGTGTATGTATGTATGTATGTATGTATGTATGTATGTATATATATGCAAATACAATATCCCTACATATCTCACATCTATTTTCTTTCCTCCACTTCACTCTCTATTTCGTATCTTATATAAATTAACTATTACTTAACCATCCTCTCACACCGTCTCCGATGAACGAATATAACAAATGTCCTGGAAACAGCTGTAAGACATTCTATTTATAAATGTTCTAAAATCTACAAAGCCTTTGTTTTTTTTTTATCTCATTCCGAAAAGTAAATCTTTACATACACACGCTGATATATAACCTACGTTGGACCCCTTATTCGCATAATGACAAAACTTGGAGCTTAACTGTGGTCTATCCATAGCAATTACTCAGCATTACCTGACACCGTCAGGTCTCATTGACACCACTACCGCTCATAACCTAGTCGCATTTAGTGTCACGTGCGCTTGTTTGTGTGTGCGCTTGTTTGTGTGTGCGCGTGTATGTGTCCTTGTGCGTATCTGTGTGTCTGTGTCAATGTTTTCTCGAGTTCGTCGACATGAAGTTTTCTCAACCACCACTTGGATGTCTTAGGCTGATTCAGTTATGCCCCGATTATAATAGTTTTGGCTGAATGAAACCTCTATCTTTTGCTTTTGCCTGTATGATCTAAATTTCGGTACTTTCGCCGGTCCTCACAGCAATGTCGTCTGCTATTGTACTGACCGCAATGAAAAATTGGTATTGTGATTGATAAAATGATAGCATTAATTGAATGAGGTAGATTTACATGCCTGCACTACTACCCAAGATATGCTGCTTGCTGAATAAGCTAACGATTTATATTATTAGCTTGCGTTTCTCTATTGAAAACTGATTTAATAAGTTATATGTGTTCCGCCGTACCGACAACATCTGCCGCATAAATATTCCAAATCTATGAGAATTAAACGGATCTAAAATACAAATAAATGTTGCTATGTGTTACAAAGTGAAATTATATTTCCTTTCATGCCAAATCGCTGCGAGAATTGCAATTTTAGAGATCGTTTTAATATTGCTTCCCACAAGCTATAGCGAAAACGACAAACGGAAACGCGATTGCTCATTTTGCAGCGAAATGTTGGAATACACATTAGCACACATCCTTCAAAGATATAATCGCACGTGAACATGAAAATACATAAATGTATACGCTCATACACTCGTAGACAATCATTTACGTGCACAAACACTCTGATACAGGAAAACATACAAGTTCTCCCAGAACAAGAAATACACGCATTTGCAAATATAATAACGCAGTTAGAGTGATACACACACATACACAAAACACAATCCTATTCAAAAAGAAATACACACAAACATTGAAAAGAATCGCAATCACTGCACATACACCCACACACAAACTCGCTAAAACACACACATAAAACATACAAACATATAAAAGCATAAACTTCAATGCATAAACATACGAACAAATTACAAGACAAAAATGTAAGCAGTACCTCCATATAAATATTAATATACACAGAAAGGTATGGGAATAAAGGAGATATCATTACATGGATGTATGTATGTATGTATGTATGTTGGAATACACATATGAAACCAGGAAGTTGAAAATAAATTGAATGATAGAAAAGCGTTACAGTTATTACTTCGTATGATAAATTTTCGGTTTAAAATATTCACACAAACACTCGGCTAGCCCTAAAAATGCTTAGAATTGAACGCAGAAGTTTCTTTTTAAATTGAAATCAAATCATGCAATGGTGTAGGAACAGTCTTCGGGATTTGTAACTGGAGTGTGTAATAGAAAAGATGACCAAATACGAAGATCTTGAAGATGTACATTGGCAGAGTGAAGATGGTCAACAAAAACTCAAAAGAACAGAACCAATGAGATACACTCTGCATACAAGCAACAGTCTGTTCTGCCTACATATGGAATAATGGTAAAACCGACGACGACAACGCATAAGAGTTATCTGCCAATGTTGTACACATCGCAACATCGCCATCAAGGTGCGGACCCAAATACTGAAATAGCTTCGGATTCAAGGGCCCACGGCTCTTCAATAGCCTCGTAAAAAAACCTGACTAACCTGTATGGGATGCATATAGGTGTATTGAAAGTAAAACTGGTGTCTCTCCCATCAAGAGCTCCGGGTGCTCTTTGCTCACAGCAGGAAACGCAGATAAAGGCGGCAGATTCAATCACCCTCCTTCACCAAATGCCACGAATCAGAGGGGATTTCATGTATTGAAGTTGTAGGAAAGCACACACAGATTCTCAACAGCATGACCGCAGCTCTCGAACTGAAACTATTTTAAAAGCTTAAGAGTTATCCAATATTGTAGGCAGATTCATTAATGTTAATCTTTTCGTAAATTAATGCAGTCTCGTTCGCATATAAGGACAAATCAAGAATTGTCGTACATCATACAGTTAGGTAGAGGCAGTCACATTATTCCGTTTCCAAAAGTTGCATTGTTGTATTAGATGTCATCGAAATCCAGAGTATTTCTAATCTGAAATTGAATACGATTTAGCTACGGGTAAACCATGAATTTTCCTGAATAAATATTGGTATTGGTTTTAAATATGGGCGCAAGGCCACTATTTTAGGAGAGATGGATAAGTCGATCACATAGACTCCCGCACTCGATCTCATTATTTGTTTACATCTGAAGTATCGTATACGAAACGTAGTAACAAAAATCAGTGCTGGTTGTAATTTGTATAGAATATCTGTAGAGATAGCCTTAAAAAGTGGTGTAGGAGCAAGCGCACTGCTAGCACAGGAGAAAGTGATATCTACTTAAAAAACGTTTGCTATTTCTTATATTATATTACGGTTGCATAACAAAATACCCCGTACCTACAAGTCATTAGTAAGAGTTCCCTGGGGCGTCTGACTTTTACTCCAATTACACAGACCTAATATTCACAGTTATTTGAACAATGAAAATCTTATATTTTAGGAATATAAGGTAATGTAATGTACCACTTGTGTCAGATTTGGTTGCTATTTCTTGCAGGTGAAAGAGGCTATCGTGTCTCAGACATTACATCGTTGAAGACCTTGTAAAATACGCGGGTGAAAGAGATTCAGTAAAGCTACACATGCTTATTTCTCCACTAGCATTATAAATCGAAAAGGTATTGTTTATTTGATTGGTTTCCAGTTTATTTCTTGTGCTATGGTTCTCGGCGAAAAATATTGGTTTTCTTTCAATGTTTCCTGGAACCTAATATTTACAAACGAGAAAAAGTAGGATGTTTCTATGTTAAAGTTCATTACAGGGGCTTAAATACTATAGCATGATAAGATAACTGGAAGCCAAATGTAAATTTAGCTCTTTTATGCTCACTACACTTGCCCTTAAATATATAGATATCAGCCCGTTTGACCTCTTCATTGAAAGCGAAATCTATATTTCGTAATGCCAGGAGAAATATATAATACGAAACAAATGTTTGTTGCCTTGAAATACATCAATATTCCGCCTGCAGTGGAATTGAACATACAATTCATGAACTGGTCGATCCAATATTTTATTTATTCTACAATATCGCTTATATATTCTGCCATTCATATACTAATGTATAAATGTATTGGAGGCTTACATTTACATTTCAAGTAGACATTTAGTAATATCATATTCTGTCTATCTCTCTTGAAAATGCTACCGTATAATAGACGGACGATATTTTATGTAGATGCAAATATTATAGATTAGTTGATATTTCAGATAGTTAAGTGAGTGAAAACATATCTACTGGTTAGACCATTAAGAAACAGAACCTTCAATAAGATCTGATATATTGTTAAAGAAAATATAATGTTAGTTGATAATTATAAATTTTATTCTGCCCGGCATGTTGAGTATTGGAGTGTCATGATTTGTAATGCACTACGGGGAGACATCGCAGATATCTTAGAAATCTTTTAAATAAGGAACAAAGATTCGAGTGTCACAATTAAGCAAGAATATCTACGGAGCGATATCGGAGATATAATCGTAACTTTTCATAAAATGAAAGAGCAATATATATATATATATATATATATATATATATATATATATATTGTATAATTTGCATTCAACGAACATAAATGTACAAACTATCGAAAATACAATGAAAATCATTATAAGAATGAATCAAATTGATATATACTAAAAAAGTTTATACATCAAAATACAATGAGGTCCATTAATAAAACATGGAGTCTGTGATTGTCCGACCACCAGCGATTGACAACCGGTGTTGATGTCTTTGTGTCACCTTAACTTAGAGTTTCAGCTAAAAGACCGATAGAAAAAGTACCAGGCTAAAATATTAGTACCGGGATCCTTTTGTTCATTCGACTCGAAATTAAAAATATTCAAGGCGGTGCCCCAATATGGCTGCAACCTAATGGCTGCAAAAGCATGAGAAAGATAGGTCTGTATGTATGTATGTTTGCGTGTGCGTGTGTGTTTCTGCATTCGTGTATGTTTATATATATAGAGAAAAAGTGCGAATAGGATAAAGATAGATGTGTTCTGATAAATTTGATGCTTGTTTCTCATTTTTAAAAGTGAATTGTTTGCATAATTTCAAATTCAAATGAGTTGTGTGATATATTTCGAACCCGAATCAAAATTCTGGAAAGAAAGCTTAGGGATAAATCGTGGATACTTTAAAAGCAGAATCAATATCGGAAAACCATTTTGTTTAATGTTCCTTTAATCACAAAACCTTCATTTCTGTTCACGGGTCTTTTTTTTTCTTCTTATTTTCATATGAAAAATTTCATGAAATTATTAAATGCATAGGCATATTTCATTCTTATCAACTTGACATTAAAATAGAAACTAGCGACTCAAAAGATGTTTAATAAAAAAGAAATTAATAAGGACTCTTTTGATTTTATTTTAAATGTTTTTAATGGCGAACATCTTCGGGAATAATATTGCAATCGATCATAACCCACAGCTGGGATCGTGTTACGTCGTTATTGATACAGATATGGAGAAAATCGTCTTTTTGTCTCATGTAATAGTTCTCTAGCTCAGTGAGGCAATCGTTCAAACGTTAATGTTGCGTCTGCGCATATATGCCTATGTACATGTGAGTGAATATGTCAAATCATCTAAATTGCTTAGCCTGGAGGAAGAGGCTCTTCAAGTAGTCTTTACGGGCAGCAAATAATTCTATAACTATTATCGTTTTAGAAGAAATATATGCAGACGAAGTGGTAGTTGTAGAGAATGGGAACAGCCACTGCATACGGACGACAGGGGGTGTGGTGTGTCAGGTAGGTCAGCGTGCACAGGATTCGGAATCGGATAATTCCTAAGACCAGAATCCACGGCATGATATCTGAAAACTATATCTGGCCCATTGTCCTTAATTTCTCTATCTGTGTGTATTGTCATATCCCAAATACAAATCTTGAACATGTTCGGATGTTAGCAGCTCCAATACACCCAACCTGAAAAGGCAAAGCGTTCGTCTGTAAGTGTACGGACATTTAAGAGAGAAAACTGGGATTCGAGTGTTGACATTTAAAATGAGTTTGGAAAAATACAAAAAAGAAAGAAAAGACGATAGTTAGAACGCTCCGTGAAAATGTGATTCAATTAAATATTTCAAACCAGCTACCCATTTTGGGTTTGTAAATATTTGATCAATTCCTGCTTAGTGAACTGCTTGGTTGAAATGTTAAAAGATGAAAAAGGGTGAACAACAACAAGACGTTTCAAACTTACGTAAACAGTGTGTAAGTCATAGACAACCTACATAGAGAATATAAACTGAAAGCTAATAATTTAGTTTCAAGATGGAAAGCTAAGTTTATGCGTAAAATTAATATCGTACAAATATGAACTATACGAGATATTTTCACAATTTCTTTAATATTTTGTACGATATTCAGAGATAATAAAGAAAGCAAAATAGATATAGCGTGCAATAACGACTGTAAAAAAGAAAAAAAAATAGAAACCAAAAAAACACAAATACATGAATACACACATACACACATATATATGATTGTATGTACGTATGTATGTATTTAAGATACGGAAGACATATAAAATTGAATGTTCACCTCAATGAGTTGATGCCCGACAACACTTTGATCTTTTGACTATAGTATTCTTAAAATTAAAGTGTAATGGATGGTAAGAAAGAGTTTAATCAACAATTGCTACTATCAAAAGGAAATGGAAACAAACATTAAAAAATATATTAAGAGATTTGAGTCGATAACAAACATGTGTATTAAAGAAGACACACACACACGGATACATAATAATACAAACAAGTACCTAAACTTACTCACACCCAACAACACACACACATGTACACGTATATATATATATATTCATATATATATATTTATGTATGTATTGATATGTATATATACATATATATATATATAAGTATATATATGTGTATGTGTGTATATATGTGTTTGTATATCGATGGGTGAAAGATTGTCTTGGTGACTATGTACGCCACGCTTAAACGAGTAATTTATGAAGCATTATATACATAGATACACGCATATATATATATATATATATATATATATATATATATATATATATATATATATATATATAGAGAGAGAGAGAGAGAGAGAGAGATAAATAGATAGATAGATAGATAGATAGATACATAGATAGCTAGATAGATATAGTTTTATATATATATATATATATATATATATATATATATATATATATATATATATATATATATATATATATATATATATATATATATATGTATATATATATATATATATATATATATATATATATATATACATGTGTGTGTACGTGCCTGTGTGCTGTGTGTGTGCCTGTGTGTGTCTATGTATATACGCAGACCACCTACACATATGTTTACCTAAGTCATGTATGTATGAATATTTCTCAGTATATATATACATATATGTGTGTGTGTTTGTACATACACATATATCTATATAATTATCCACACACACACACACACACACACACACACACACACACACACACACACACACACACATATATATATATATATATATATATATATATATATATATATATGTATATATATATATATATATATATATATATATATATATATATATATATATATAAGGTGGTACGTACACGTATGTATGAGCGTATATGCATGTATATATATATAAATAACTCGAATCAATAGAAGCAAATCTAACAATGGTCGAGAGAAACTTTGCGTTCGTGGTCGGTCGAGATGCAATAGAATTACTTTGAAATTCATTTCTCTCTCCAACTAATGTTCATCTACCCACGCACATCAAAACTTATCTCCTGTATGTGCGTCAACATACACACATACAAACCCACACATATGCACACACAGACATACACACACAGCCAGAAACACACAGAAATCGCACACATATTTTTTAATATTAATTCAATTCAGTTCTATGCAACGCAGTATGATGAGCTCTCCAAACGAGCCTAACTCGTGAAGCAAATGTAACGGAATGGAACAATTTTGGGATGGTTTCTGGAGATTGGGTGTATTGTGCAAGGCGGGTCACTGGCTGTTGCGGTTATTAACATATCGATATCGGTATGGTACTGACATCAATGCGTATCCCTTTATATATACACGTTGTTGAGTGTACCTGTCTGATCCAATCCAAAATGCTGAGCAGAATGTGTAATCCACTGGCGAACGTTTATTCCGACCAGAAGTGAGAGTATATGCTC
>NC_142951.1:3565478-3567978 GCF_046866305.1 Octopus bimaculoides
GAAGTTGACTCTGCCTTTCGTCCTTTCGTGGTCGATAAATGAAGTAAATATATGCGTCCCATCCACTTGGCTCTAGGAAAGCATCTTCTAGAAAGTCCCAAACCGTCTAAAGACATGTGAGCAAATGTGGTAGTCACAAACGTAAAAAGAAGTTTGTATGTACGTTTTTGTGTTTGTCTGTATTAACCCTCAACCACCGGTGTTGGTTTGTTTATGAGCAAGTAATCAAGTGCTCTGTAAAGAGAAAAAAACAAGCATAAGTCCCAGAGTCAAAATATAAATATTGGGATAAGTTTTCGACAAAAGATTTCAATTCAGCGCTCCAGCATGGCCATAGACCAATAACTGAAATAACGAAGAGATAAAACATTATATCAAAGTCAGGATCTCTCTATATCTATTCATCTGTCTATATTAAAGCAGATTCCAGAAGCGATGCTTTATACATATTCGCTGAATATCTAAAAGTATATATGTTACAGCTATATATTACAAATTATTTCGCTAACATATCCCAAATTGTATACACTCTATCTTCCGTTGTAAATATCTACATTCTTCACCTGGAAGATTATTACAAGACTTAAGATATTTTACGGCCTTGTCACTATTGTTAAAATCGTAGCATAACTATCGTATATTCTTCATTCGGTGATATTTCGTTGACTCAAAGATCTCAAATATGTAATTCCCTGACAAACAGAACTTGCGGCATAATGATTGCATTTCCGTTGTAGAAAACGAATCTAGTCGACTTCTTCATCTATCCTGATGTAATGATAATGATAATAGTTATTAAGATACTCTTCTCTGTGTAGTTACGTTTTATTCTCTGGATATACGAAAGTATAAATCAAAATATAATATATTTACGCTTGCGCAAAGTATATATGACATCTGAAGTCCAGTGAATAAGTTTAATGGTACGAATAAAGCCTTCCATATCGAAATATCTGTTGTATGATATCGTAACGTACATGATTATTTAAATGAATTGCACATAAGTGCATACGTGTGTGTGTAGTAAGAAGCTTGCTTGTCAACAACATGGTTCTGTGTTCAGTACCACTGCGTGCCAACTTGTGTAAGTGTTTTCTGCTATATCCTCTGGCTGACCAAATCCCTGTCGGTAGATATGATGGACAGAAACTGAAAGAAGCCTGTCGTAAATACACATACACACACACACACGCACACACACACAAAGTGAGATTGGCGTACGTGTATCCACGTAAAACAGCGGTTCGGAGAAACGAATCGATGGAATAAGAACCAGCTCAAAGTAATTAAGTACCCTATGTGCCGGTTTCGAGAATCCTTATTCAATGCATGAAAGAATTATTTCACGTGTTATCGAAATTTTAGAAAGAGAATTCATATCACAATATCAAAACGTACATCTTTTTTTTCTGTCTATACAACTGTCACTTTCTATCTATCTATCTATCTATTCTATCTTACTGGATTGTGTACATCCTCGAATATGAAGAAAATTATAATGCATCGGATCTATTCTTTCGTTCAATCGAACTTAAATTATTGATACAAAAAAAAAAAAGAAAATCGATTACCCGATTCTGTGCAAGGGAAAGGTGTGTATATAATAAAAAACACAGGAATGAACACAAACATGAGCACACCTATATACAAGTATTCGAATAAGCTTCATCAATATTTATATATATATATATATATATATATATATATATATATATATATATATATATATATATACATATATATATATATATATATATATATATATATATATATATATATATATATACATATATATATATATATATATATATATATATATATATATATATATATATATATATATATATATATATATATATATATATATATATATATATATATATATATATATATATATATATATATATATATATATATATATATATATATATATATATATATATATATATATATATATATATATATATATATATATATATATATATATATATGTTTCTATACTGTAATGTATTTGAATGTTGGATTTAAAGACTGCGGAAATACGAAGCGCTGCATCTACTAAAGCTATGTATATATATATATATATATATATATATATATATATATATATATCCTTTTATCTGAAATTAGTATCTTTATTCGTTTAACACGTATATACTTTTGCCATTGTATATGTCGTTATGTCAAACTATACATCAATATAAACGTAGTTGTGTGACTAAATCGAAGGTGGAACCCCTCTTTCACCAGAGTAATAAGTCAGATTGCAGTAAACACATAAGAAGTCAGTTTATTATCTCATTTCTATCAAATAATATTAATGTACGGCTAAGTCTCAAGAGATATCATTTTCTTTTTCATCTTCGGTGTATCAGAACACCGGCTGGCACCTCGTTGAATATGTCACTTTAGTTTGACACAGCGTACTTATAGTCAGACAGCTCGCACTAATGAAATGTTTAACAATGGTAAATAATGTGAGTGTGTGTGTGTGTGTATG
>NC_142951.1:3572978-3582978 GCF_046866305.1 Octopus bimaculoides
TATTTTGATTACAGTTGCAGTCCAAAAGCACGGAGATAACTCACAATGTAAACAGATGTCTTTAACGGTTCATTGCTAACATATCAATGTATAATCAGTGCGTCCATATGTTGTTACTATACAATTATTTGAGGCTTTTGTTAGAATGATATTTAAAACTTTATGATACACCGGTTTAATCGTTTGTGTTAATGTTACTGTTCCTCTCATTGCAAACTCAGCGTCAAAAGCGGTGAAGTGGCAGATATTTAGCACGAAGGACAAAGAAATGCTAAGCGGCACTTTTTCTGGGTCTTTAAGTATTGAGTTCAAATATTGCCAAGGTCACCCTTGCCTTACATGTATTCCGGTGTCGATAAATCCTGTCCATTTTAATCACTAGGGTTAATGTAATCGAGCTGCCTCTAAACCAACAATTTCAGGCTTGATACATTTTATAGAAAGAACTGCTATCTCAACATACTGTTATATAGCTACCTTCCATCTAAAAATTATCTATAAGTCAGGGATGTGTAGGCAGGCAAGGTAGGCTGTGCCTAAAAGTTACCTTCTATGGCAAAATATGCACCTAATTCAATAAAATTATGAAGGTTTTTCTGAATATTACGCAAACAATGAAAAATATTATATTTCTTTGTAGATTAAGTAGGCATAATCCGCACCTGCCTTTCAATATCAGTATTTAAGCTACGCATAGGGCTGCAGTAGTAAACGTGTTGTATAAACTTCTACAACACCGTTTGCTTTAAGTGTTATAAAGGTAACGAAGTCGAGCGCTTGTGATTCGCTTATTTCTTGAATGTTTTACTACATAAAAGTCAGCAACTGCCTACCCTGAGTAATTACTGAAGGCACGTGCCTACAAAAAATGCACACAAAAATCATTATAACCTACCTCTGCAGTTTAAAATAAAAAGGAATTTCTTCAGAAATTCAAATGGAATACTAACAAAACATAAAACACGCATTCGTACTTTCATTCATACTCCCACACGCACACACATGCACACATACCTCCACATGCAGCCATGCAAGAACGTATAGTCATTTGTGAATGTATTCCTCGCACTCTCAGTCCAAATTCCTGCCCGTTGGACACGTTGAAGGCAGCTACATCCATGATATCAGACTGAGATGAAACAATTGTGAATTCATGTAAAAAAAAAACGAAACTTTTTCTCCATCATTCTCATTTAAAGTTATGTGTTTGTGAATGTGAGTGTCTGTGTGTTTGTGAGTGTATGTGTGTGTGTGTATGTGTGTGCAAGTGCATGAACAAATGAGAGAGGGAGAGGTGGGGGTGTTTCTGCTTACATATACGCCATAAAATACGCACATTTTCTCCGATACGGAGAACAACATTATTCCTTACATAACGTACATTATTGCTAACCTCACGTGTTGTATATAGAAATATGTATTTCTACTACTACTTTACCAACGAGTTTCCTTAACAATATTATCAGTTCCAGGCTATTAAATCTACAATTTCAAAGAACTCACAAATTTTTTCAAACCCACACATGTATCCAGAAAAAATAACCACACGCGAAATAATATACATATATACAGAGACGTATATATGTATTTTATGTATATACCTCTATATGTATATATCTCTATAAATATAATTATATATGATATATACGATTATATATAAAATGCATTGATACACACACACAACTCACCCCACCACATATATGTATATGCACAAGTGTACATCAAATGCCTGCATGCGTATATATATATAAATTAATAAATAAACGTATATATATATGCATGTGTGTGAGTCTGTTTGTGAGTCTGTTTTAATATTTGTAAATTATAATATACTGAGAAAATTGTTCAAAACAACTTTGGAATTTCTAAAGATATTCATTCTAGTTTTACATACATAGATACACACGGGCGCTCGCGCACGCACAGAATCATATACATATACACATACACATGCACACACACAAACAGACCCATATACATACTCATGTATGTCTGTATGTATGCAAGCAAGTATATATATATATATATATATATATATATATATATATATATATATATATATATATATATATATACATACACACTGGTTCACACGCATAGACACACACACACACATAAACACACACACGCATATATACTCTCGCTTTTGTTGTCAGTCAGTGTGTGACAAAAACACTTGCGCCGGATATTGACGCTGCACATATTTTTTTAACAGCTTTTTGTTCAGAACGTATGAATGTAATATTGATATATCTAGCCCATTACCATATTGTGTACTCACACACACACACATACACACACACACACACACACACACACACATACACACATACACACACTCACACACATATACACACTCGCACACGCACACATATGCGTGTGTGTATGTGCGTGTATGTATATAAACATTTCTATATATGCATATACATGTATACATATATAAGTATATACATATATTCGTGTGTGTATAGATAGATATATACACACATACACACACGCGCGCACACACACACACACACACACACACACTCATATATATATATATATATATATATATATATATATATATACATACATATATGCCTCTAGGGACAAGAGTACTAATGCAGGACCAGCTAAACAATACTATCAAAAACATTGGTTACATTGTATATGTGTGTGTGTGTGTCTGTGTGTGTGTGTTTGCGTGTGTGTTTTTGCGTGTGTGTGTGTCTGTGTCTGTGTGTGTACATCAGTTGTTTTCACCCTGCTTAGTTTTTTTTATCTCTTCATATATGAAGGGTGTTCATATTTTATATAGGTTAGTAATATACGAATGCATAATGTATATTTGTTTGGGATGATGTTTATCCTCTTTTAATAAAATATTGATAACTGTTTTGCAAAGTAGAATACATTTCTCAATTTACATGTAATATATTCGCTTCTGTTCTGCAATTGATATCAATACTATCTTTTCCGTTACGTATGCACTCACAGACATACCCATATATACGTGTTTATTAAAACCTCATTCATACTCATTGCTACACACAGACATGTAAAAAATAATGTTGACACACACACACACACACACACACACACACACACACACACACACACACACACACACACATACACATAAACACAAACATATATATATATATATATAATTATTTACTCATTTTGGTCATAAAAGCTTGACCATAACAAGTCAATGACTTTAGTTATATTTCCTCATCGTATAGAGATCTATTACGTACTGTTACCGATGTAATCTATTCCTATTTATATACATACCCATATATGGGCATGTATTTTGCTACTGCCTAACAGATTGTAGACAGGATACCCTCGTATGGCTTCACTTAACTTGTCTTAGTAGAAAAGTATTCGACTTAATTCTCTCGCCGTCGCTCTCCGTTTGCACAAATCCGCCATTAAAATGGAAAACACTGGCCATTTCCATATTCATAAATCGCAACTTCTAACGTGATTGTCTTCCATGAGTGTGAGCCGAACATCCTTAGTCGGTTCTTTGGTTACTATCAACGCTAGCACACCACCCTCTAACCACCCAATAATTCTAATTTACACTGATTGTGCAAAATGCAATAACATTCTCATCTTCATACAACGTGTTTCATTACATATCTTTTACATTCGTTATCGGTCAGCCTAATATATCCCGTATCTATATATATGTACGATGAGTATGTGTGTGTGAGCGTGTATGTGTGTGTATGTGTAATGCACGTAGAAATGTATCCATACACCTGTATACAAACGCACATACGCACACATTCAATCACACACAAACGCGCGCGCGCACACACACACAAGAACACATCTGTATGTAATGCGGGACTCTCTCGTCGAAGCCGACGTTATGTGCTTTCAGCTTGCCAAACGATCTGTTCAATTGATTTCTTTATAGAGATTAAATGTACGTGCTGTACGTTTTCTGCATGAAACCAACGTTGTCCGAACAGGTGCACGGTGCACCATATGGGAGTTGTCGAAGTGATAACAAAGCAACATAGGAGGATGTTTCTACTTAGTACAATCCTTAATTATTCAACACGCTGGTAACTTCTAACATACTTCGTTAAGTATGCCTATATATTTTTCTCTCTCCAAAGACGGAATACTTACATGACGTTGAAAAATTGCTCATTAACACATACTCCACAAACTTACCTATTTTAGAAACAGCTGTAAGTAACTTTACCTATTTACTGTAACTTCTCTGCGCGTAGTTATTGTAAATTATAAATTAAAGGCGCTAAAATGATGCCGTCTGTTTTTCCTGCCTATTCTCTATTCATTATGTGTCTGTGTATACATACACACACACATCAATATATATATGTATATATATATATATATATATATATATATATATATATATATATATATATATATATATATATATATATATATATATATATATACGTGTTTATACATATATATTTATTGATATATATATATATATATATGCGTATACATATGTATATATACGTATAGATATATATATGTGTGTGTATATATGTATATATATATATATATATATATATATATATATATATATATATATATATATATATATATATATATATATATATATATATATATATATGTCTGTATATATATATATGCATGTATGAACGTAAACACCTGTGTCACGTTCTATGTAGAAGTATTTGCACAAACGTGCGTCTGCATATGTTTTGCGTGAATGCGTGGATATGATATTAAATAATATTGAAAAAATAACAACAACGAAATAAGAACAAAATAGACGAGAAAAAAAAAGAATCTTTTATTTCAGAACACTTGAAGTATTTCATTTCTTTGTGCGTAGTGAAAAATAATATGTCACAGCATAACACTACAGTCAGGCTGCAGGTTTTGCAGGAACAATATCGTTATACATTTACCCGTACAGACTCGTATAGATTCGACAGGAAGTCATTTGCAGTAAACCGGAAATTAATTCCTGTATCTGAGACTCTACTTACATTACTTCCAGCGAGTTTTGTTGTTGTTGTGTTGCTTTCCTGCATATGAAACAATCTAAATTGAAGAATATACAGCAGGCTGCTTTATGAAGATGGTAATTAAAAATACATAGAATTATAGACTTATATTCCTTCATGTTCACATAGAAACAAGATCAATCGCAAGTTTATACACGCACATAGATATACGTGGTTGGTTATAAGCTTGTATATATATACCATGCATGCACAGAAGTCTGATATCATGTTCGCACAACGAATGTCTATGTTTGTCTGGATGTGTATATATATATATATATATATATATATATATATATATATATATATATATATATATATATATACATATATACGTATTTGTGTGTATATTTGTATGTGTCAATATATATATATATATATATATATATATATATATACATATATATATATATATATATATATATATATATATATATATATATATATATATATATATATATATATATATATATATATATATATATATATATATATATATATATATATTTATATATATATATCCAAGAATGTGACTCTGAAAGTATGTATACAAATGCTTGCATACCTACAGATTTATCCACACACACACACACACACACACACACACACACACACACACACACACACTCGACAGTATATATGGCTTAATGTTTAGTAGGAAATGTTAATGTAAGTCTTCAATAAGCAATTCATCTATGAACCTGTGCATCTGAACTTTGCTTACGATTCTACGTCTTAATTTGCTTGTATTGAAAGTGTGAAGTATGTACTACATGTACTTATGCTATTTCTCTGAAGTTGAAAGAAAGAAATAGCAGCTACACCACCATAGCAGCTACACCATAGTTTCCTTCCTATAAACTGCCCTAGTATATTCTTTTCTAATCCAAGCACAAAGCCCGAAATTTTGGGGATGGGACCAGTCGATACGCAACTGTTATTGAAATTTATCGATCCCGATAGGATGAAAGGCAAAGTCGACCTCGGTGGAATTTGAACTCAGAACGTAAAGACAGGTGAAATACCGCTAAGCATTTAGTCTGGCTTGCTAACCATTCTGCCAGATTAGTTTTGCACCGATTTAGGCCAAGTGGTTAATATTTTTGGGGGGTTCGGCGCAAGTACTGTGTGTAAGATTCTGTACATTTGTCAGATAAGTTTCATGACATTCGCCAATGCATTATAGTACGTAGAGTTTATCATTTGGCATTGCATCTACACAAAGCGAACACAAGTACAATTGAAATTTAGCGTTGACACCTGACACAAAAATATTCTATTCCATGAGGAGCAAACATTTTGAAACTTCTTTTCAATGTTACTACCGCATTTTGTTTCGTTCAAAAACACAAAACAAACTTGCTTAAGTGGTCTGCATACCATTCCAACTCGAGTCATGAACAATACATTAATAAATCCAATAATGCTACAACAAATTCTAGCATTCTACTGAATTTGGCATCCATACAAATACAGAATTACGAAAACTCTATTTGAAATACTATGTTTCGGTACAGGAATGTCAAATTGGTGACATACGGAAACACTAATACTAAAACATAATAGAAAGCTTATATTCAGTATAGAAGATAAGATCAACGCTACCGTACAAATCGACCTTACGCATATATTAGTTCGTTGATACGCTACATTTCACATATCAGAGCAGAAGATATTAAGGCAAGTTACGACACTGAGTAATAACTTGATTGGAGACTCAGTGCTGCCACTGGCGAAACTTAGAGTAGCAAGAGAATGATCCGAACAAAATATAATTTTATTCATCTTTAATAAATTATGGAGTACACTTGATCGTCACAGTCCATACTACATTCCTGTGTTGGATAAACGCACACACACACACACACACACACACACACACACACACACACACACACACACACACACACATATTTATTGTGTTATTATATCTGTATCTTTTGCCGAACCGCTAGGTTACGCGGAGTGCAAAGACCACGAAGATACACAAACAAAAATACACACACACACGCATACACAAACGGACACACAGCCACACAGAGACACATATGCATATATATATAAATGTATATATGATATATATAGATTCTGAAGGGGTTAATTCACTTCTGAACTAAACGAATAGCTCCGCTGAGTAAATGCTATAGTTGGTCGACTGTGAAGTTCCAAGATCACATCTAAGGCTGCATCTACGGAAGTGTATTAGGGATCTGTTATAGCAGGTAGATATTTTATTAGAGGAGAAATCGAAACCAAGACAGAACGGGTATCTCAAGTTTCTTTAGAATAATTCAATTAGGGCAAGGTGAATGTGGAGTCATACCCTGGAGTATTATTCTAATGGAATTATTCTAAATGACTTGAGATAAACGTTCCGCCTTGGTTTTGATCTTTGCTCTAATATATTCTCATACGAATTCCACTCAGAAACAAGAGTCTGGTCGGCCTGAAGCAATAGAAGAAAAAAACTTATAGAATTTGCCACGCAGTGTAAATGAAGGCATGTCGTTGCGACGCATGTTTATATATATATACATATATCTATATATATATATATCTATATATATATATATATATATATATATATATATATATATATATATATATATATATATATATATATATATATATATATATATATATATATATATATATATATATATATATATATATATATATATATATATATATATATATATATATATATATATATTTATATGTATATATGTATATATGTATATATATATATGTATGTATATATATATACATATAAATATATATACATACATATATATATATGTGGGTGCGTGTGTGTGTGTGTGTGTGTATAGTTGAAATTTACAGAAAAACAGACAGGTGTATGAACAACAAGCAGGTGTATTAGTTTGACGCTCGGGAAGGTGAAAATGTCTTTGACGTTTCGATCCTACGCCCACCTCAAGAAAAAAAATACGAGAAAATAAACCGAGAGAAAAAAAAATTCGCGGATGTATATATATATATATATATATATATATATATATATATATATATATATATATATATATATATATATATATATAAATATATAAATATATATATATATATATATATATATATATATATATATATATATATATATATATATATATATATATATATATATATATATATATATGTATGTACACTCACACAAATGTATGCATGTAAGTGGACAAACCAAAGAAAGAGTCTCAAAGTTATACGTAGGGGTAAACTATATATCCAGCTCCATAAAATATACAAATACATACATATATATATATATGTATCCATGTATGTATGTATACACATACTTACCCACATGCATAAATATATGCATGAATAAATACAAATGTATATTTATGTATATCAATATGTGCGTGTCTCTGCGTGTGAGTGTGAATGTTTGCGTGTCTGTGTATGTGTGTGTGTGTGTGTGTGTGTGTGTGTGTGTGTGTGTGTGTGTGTGTGTGTGTGTGTGTGTGTGTGATGAAATTATGATAAGATGAAATTATGCATAGAAATTCAATGGCTACAGAAGTTTTCAAGTACAAATGTTGTTAGCTTCCAATAAAATGGGGTAACCAAGTTGTGCCTCAAAGTGACTAAAAACGTAGAACAAAATTTATATAATATATTCATGAATAATTATATAAATGAATTTAAAGCCTGTATACGTTAATAATTAAATCGGCATGAGTTATGAAGAATATGAAACTGATGATAAAAATCTATATACAATAACGGGGAAAGTACAGAAATATCGACACAAGGATACACACACTCACCCACGCAAGCGGACACACTGACAAACAAGAAAACAAAACAGCACAAGAATGTAATTCTCCTCCGTTTATTATTTTGCATTGACGTTCAATCCGTGAGCGTCTCTATGAGAGTGTATGTATAAACATATATATATACAATAACTATTCCTCCATTTATGTAAATATACATACATAAATATATATACATCTACAGATACATATATAAATACATAGATATATAGTTAAATAAATATACATGTGTGTTTGTGTGTATATCTATTTATATACAGAAACAAGCAAACGTACGTATTTAAGAACTCACATACACACTTATATTTGTGTGTATATATATATATATATATATATATATATATATATATATATATATATATATATATATATATATATATATATATATATATATATATATATATATATATACATATATATATATATATAAATTATATATATATACAATATAATATCTATATATACATATATATATATACTATATATATATATTACATATAATATATATATATATATATAATATATAATAAATATACATATACATATATATATGCATATGCGTATATGAACAACCACAGGCGCATGCATGCGCACTCACACAAATATATATATGTGTATATATATATATATATATATATATATATATATATATATATATATATATATATATATATAACAGATATATGCGCGTGTGAATATTATGTGTGTAGCATCACATACTTATACATACTTATACATACATACATACATACATAGATTTAAAAATAGTTGTCCATACGTATGTAGGTATGTATAAATCATTCTTATACAACAACACTGACTGCATTCATAAATATATAATTATTCCGAGACTAAAGGTTAACAAGAGAGCAGGTGCTGAACTAACATATAATTATATTCGTAGGAGGCGCATTGTATGATTTTTCAAAGACAATCTTCTCATCACTTACTCTCTTTCATAATTTTCTACATTTCTATACATGTCTGACATTGTTATTTCTGTGTTGAAAGTCAATATGCCTATCTCTCCCGGTTTGTGTTTCAAAGTATTTTCTTTGAATTGTTTAGTTCGTCTGTATCTGAATATATAGGCGTGTGTGTCAGCGTGTGAGTGTGTGATTGTGTGAACGATATTGCCTATACACGTGTTTGTGTCTCACCCTTTCTCTTTTTCGTCTCTCGTTC
>NC_142951.1:3585478-3615478 GCF_046866305.1 Octopus bimaculoides
CCAATAACTGAAACAAGTAAAAGATTTGAGATGAAACAATAATATCGTGACCACTTATGAGATCATTCATAGCCTCGTACAACGTCGCTTCCCTAAATATATTTTTTGCTCATGGTTTACATTTTTTTTTATATCCTCGTAGCCTTTATATACATGGCTCTTAAAATTAATACTCTACCCTTCTAGTTGTGTGTTTTCATTCCGATTAAGCTTTGCTACTATAAACGTTTTCATCTTCAGTATATCGATTGCTGTTTTAACTGTCACCTTTAATCTCAGGAATAATATTATGTAGAAATATTACTCATTCTTTTATATTTACAAGACCATAAACACAAAGCACCGTGTTCTACTATAGCGTATGATTTGAATCCAAAAACGGTTTTATTTATAGAGCTGGAAAATCGTGTGAGGTGAACGACATTTCGTATTGAGACACGTTTTGAAGTAAGGATTTATTAAAACAACAATAAATCATCTTTCGCATCTGTAAATATCATAAATAAGCGCAAGAGTTTCTGTGTGGTACGTAGCTTGTTTACCAACCACATGGTTTCGGGTTCAGTGGGCATCTTAGGGAAGTGTTTTCTACTATAGCCTCGGGCCGACCAAAGCCTTGGGAGTGGATTTGGTAGATGTAAACTGAAAGAAGCCCGTCTTATATAAATGTGTGTGTGTGTGTGTGTGTGTATGTTTTTGTCGGTGTTTGTCCCCGCAACATCGCTTGACAACCGATGCAGGTGTGTTTAAGTCTCCGAAACCATTCAATAACAGATACAATTTGATTTTTATGAAAATCAGAGGACAACTGTGGTTACGTGTTTCTACCTCACGTATTATCATCAGTGTAACAATTCCTGCTCATTAACTGCAGCAGACGAAGCATTTATAATTATAATGCAAGTAGTAAAACATGTCTATACCCTACGTAAGTTACGTCATTGAAACTACAATGAGATGTCTAGATGAATCAATTTTATATTAATTAACATAGACATATATTCTTCATTAACAGAGATCCATAACAATCCCCAAGAGTGTTGTGTGTGTGTATGCACTGATATTTATGTACAATTTTTATAGGTGTTTGCGTGCAGCAATGTGTTTTGATTTGCTTTTTTTTTACTCAATCCTACATGTAAGTCGCACAGAAATGGAAAAGTTATGAGTATTAGAAAAGTAAATATGTTATATATATATATATATATATAATTCAGAGATAGAGAGAGGGGCGAAGGGGAGTGTGTGTGTGTGTGTGCGCGTGAGAAAGGAAGAAAGAAGGGAAAGACAACATGATCAAATGATAAGAAGATAAGAATGATTATAGATAAGTAGAATATGCAAATCGAAACACGCAGAATGAAGTTGAAAAAAAGAGTCAACATATACATTCATAATACATATACACAAATACATGCATACACACACATACACATGAAATTACACCCACACATACATGTATATATATATGTGTATACATGTCAGTGTTTGTGTGTTTCTGTGTATGTGTGTGTGTATAAAGGCACATTTAAGTTGACATGTGTATGTGTACAAATTTGAATGTGTATGGTTTATACTTTTAATTATGAGAGTATTTTCTGTAAAAAGAAAAAAAAAATCTTATTCTATTGTTCTCGAATCGAATACGTGGTAATACACAAGTGGATTATATTAAAATAAATACAAGTAGAAGAGTATAGAATACAGCAAATTTCCGAAATTCTGAATTAGCGCTTCGAGGCGAATTCCGTTTCATATTGATCTAATTTATTCATTCGGTACATTAAAATAGTGAATATACATTGTCTTCTTTAATTAATCGATTGAGATATGACTCTATTATTTAACTGTTTACAATAATTCAATGTTTATTTGTCTATTTGTAAATTTCTATCCTTAGATAACAAGTTAGTCCTGCCTGAGGATACGTCTGGCCTGCACTATAATACAAGGTGAGGAGTTATTTCTTCTCCCCAAACCAACTGAAATGTTTCTGTTGCGCCTAAACTTAAGAAGGGTGTGTGTTACGGAAACACAAATATCATTGTAGAAAAATATGCAGGTATGATGGCATGTATATACACATTATTAATTCTATTTACTTTTACAGATTTGTTGTCTTCCAATCTTCATTGGTTGAACTAACACTTCGTTTGTTCTTGACTTTCAAGTGTTTTCGTCCAGTTTATTTTCACTAAAATTACATAATCTATAATACTTTTTTCTTATTTCTCTTAGTCGAGTATTCCGCTGGAGCATTTTGTTCCCTAAAACGCACCTGCTCTTGTATAAACCCATTCACACATAAATACACCACCCATGTATATTCATACGCATACAGATGCACTCACTACGTGTTTATATATATATATATATATATATATATATATATATATATATATATATATGCATATATGTATATCAAAATGTAACCACGTGTGTATCGTTGGCAATTTTCTTCCTTCATCTTCCCTTCCTATGGACTTTCCTCTATTTTTGAAGAAGAGCTTTGCTCGAAACCTTAAACCCTATTTCCTTCCTTTCCTGAGCGTCCGATAATACAGTACTTGTACCACGTATTCGCGTTATTGTTTTTTTCTTGTTTGTTCCTCTCTGTTTGGATTCATTACGTATATGTGTGTGTGTATGTGTGTATGTGTGTGTGTGTGCATGCATATATGTGTATATACACACATACACACACACACACACACACACACACACACACACATATATATATATATATATATATATAGGGTGCGATGGATTTCTTCTCCACTTTTTATATAAAAAGTGGAGATCCCTCATCAAATTTAGCTCTCAGGTCATACATCAAACTGAGATACCACGTTTTCGCTCGAGAGGCAGCGCATATGTTTCTAATTTGTAACCAAGAAGATATGCAGTGAAATGTTTAACACATTATCTATGCTTGGATCCATAACTCATGGAAAAGTTAATTCGTGAACTCCAGAGGAAACAAATCTCTGTGTTATTCATGCATAAAATCGTTAGTGATCTGAAAATATACGTAATTTTCGATCTGCTTGCAAATACGATTGCTGTTCTTGTCATAGTCAGCATTCTGCTTTCACGAAATTTAAACTATTCATAATCCATAGATGATCATTATTATTGATCCTCACTGAACTATCTTTGATCAACGGTTGTCATCACATCAATGAGGATCACATGATTTATATATAACAGAATAGTAATTTTAATGGATACAATCATAATCATCGTTGATCCAAACATGAAGATTACTAGTTATCCGTCTATTAATATCGGTTGCATCCAGGCTTATACACCATTTATGATCAGCTCATAAGTATCATAAATTTTCCAGTCACAAACATCTTTCATGATCCAAAATTAAATACTATTTATACCCTGTTACCGTGGAGCATTTATCATGCAAGATACATACAAAAATTCTGAGCCACATTTTAAATAGTGTTTAGTTCCAAGGATCTAAAGTAGACAGTGCTTTAATTTTGGTTGTTTATCCAGATGATCGGATAACCATGCAAATGTAGACACCAGTAGTAGCTGTTTTTGTGAAAGAAAGAACCCAAGTGCTATCTACAAATTAAATTCGATCTCCATCCAGATTTAAAAAAAGAAAATCTAAATAGCTTTTATTTCACCAGTATGCTTTTAAAGCATTCTTCCCTGCCTTGAATTCTAAAATATACGGATTTTCGATATGTGTTAGACAATATGTATGTGACTTACATTCAAAGAATGATGTTGGAGATGAAGGCAAGATATAAGATGCATTTATTTATGGGTTTTATTCTATTACGTTAATACGACTGATATTATCGTATTTGAAGAAAGATGTCGAGTATTAAACGTTCATTTGACGATTACATCATAACACCAAACTATGATAGCATCTAGGATATCCACATCCACGAACAGATATTAATACTTTAGCCACAACAAAGAGATTATAAACTTCCGTGTTCACTATCAATTCGACAACATTATCAGAACTGCCAACCCAACCACAGTCACACACATGTTGTTTATATGTACACATACACACGCACATGTATATATGTACACAAACACACATATATAATTCCCATGCAACTGCCCTTATTACAACATCATGATAACTTCGCCAGTATTACAGCATCATACCATTGGTATAGAGATTAGTGTTGTATGTGGTATGGATGTTGTGGTGGCGGTGGTACCTCGCTTTCATGTAAATATAACTTTGGATACTTAGAAGCTACTGCCGAATATTCGAGAACGCATGTCCAATTTTTCAAACCAAAATTTACCCGCAAAAGATGTTGGTCATTTTATACATCGCGACGAGTTTGCAAGACTCAAAACTACATTTGAAGTGCAGCAGGACCTGAATGATTACGATGATATTTAAAAGCTTACACTTTATTCTAAATCGGCGGAAAATAGGATACGTTCTCTTTTTTCTTTCGTCTTCTGATTGACTTCGAAATGTGTCGTGTGTTGAAGTGACGTTTCAGTTTAGAGTTATCCATTCACAACCGCATACTTCTATGCACGTACCGTATTTTTCTCTTGTATTTCATACAACTTTAAACAATTCAAATATTTCAGACCAAAATTCACTGTCAAATATGGTAGGTGGACAAACATACCAATAGAAATTTAGTGCAACATATATTCCGATGATTCCCTGGAAAACTCAGTAAGATTTGAAAATATAATAACGACGTTTACACTATGTTTACACTACAAAGTATGTCAACTTCAATGACGGAAAATAGGGTATATCTTCATTCTGAAAATAACAACATATCTACACATTTGATCATGGACGTCCGTGATTAAGCGATCAAATCTATGATAGCAGCAGCGATAGCATCACATTTGTAAGTTATCTTCGTGAAACATTAAGCAAACAGTAAAATCTCAATAGCAGCAATGATATTATAACAGTCAATATTAACACTATTACGAACGCTAGGAAAATTACAACAGCTACAAGAGACAAACACGCATGAAACACTAGAGTCTTGGTTACAATTTTTTGATGCAATATCCTCATGTAATTCTTATACTATAAATATTATCATGCGTCAAAAATAACATTATTACTTCGTTACAACAAGGACGTCGCTACACACTCATTGCAAACTAATACTGCTCCAACATATACAAACTCCAACATATAAATATTTTAATCAATTACAATCTCCTTAGCCGCAAAAGAACCATAGAAACGTGTCGAACACCGTACACAGCATACGATAGTTACAACAACCATATACGAACAGTATGTTAAGAAGCTCGCCATAAAAACACCACCATAGAAAATTCCTCTCACACACACCAACACCACCACCACCACCACCACTGCCACTGCCACTGTGATTACTACTACTACTACTACTACTACTACTACTACTACTACTACTACTACTACTACTACTACTACTACTACTACTACTGTTTCTGTTGCTACTAATGTTGTTGTTGCTGCTATTTCTGCAACATTTACAGCCACTAATGCTACATTTGCCTCCGCCGCTGCTGCTGCTATTGCTACCACCACCACCATCACTACTACTACTACTACTACTACTACTACTACTACTACTACTACTACTACTACTACTACTACTACTACTGTTGCTGCTGCTGCTGCTGCTGCTGTTACCACTACTATTTCGGTACCTGAACATCGCAGTATTTCTCTAAAATAAAACTTTAAAATAATGTTCATAAACAGATAAATAAATAATGAAATAAAATATAATCTTGGAAGTTTCGACTGCAAGAAACCAGAAGAAAAAGACAGAAATATATTTTAGGAAAGGCAGAGAAACAGAGAGAGGGAGAGGGACAGAGAGAAAGAGTCTATGATGAACGGTAGCATAGATCTAAAAGGAGGAAGAAACAGTTATAAAAACGTATGTAGGAAAAGATAAAAGAGCTGAAAGAAGCAATGATAACAAACTCTGTACAAGAAGTAATGATGGCAAAGATAAGAGATAAGAGATAATATGATATAAAATAGTGGCAGTGAGGTAAAAGATAACAGTTAAAAGATCAATCAAGAGGTTGAAGATAACAATATTAACACTAAATGTCTCAGAGTCTAAAGTAAATATACAAAAAATATATATGTATTAGTTCAAATATTAACTCCCTTGTTAACACACGTAACAGTCGTTAGCTCTGAACAGCTATTAACTATTTTCAAACTTAATAAGAGAATAGCTTCTTCTAAAATACCCTCACAATAGCAGTAAAATGTGACTTCCAAACTGCTAATTGAAGTTGTTCGAAAATATGGTTAAAATAGTAGGTATATCAGCATAAAATGTATTAAAAAATATTCATAACCTACCTAAAATATGTATTATTTTATTAGGAATTGCTCGATTAAAAGTAAAATTAAAAGGATATAGTATTTGACACTTGCTGAAAATTGTGTCGTAAATTGGTAAATGAATTAGTAGTATTTTTCGGATTTTTGTCCCAAAGCCAGTAAACCTGATGGCAGGGGAAACACCATTACATCGAGATCACTGTCCAAATGGTACTTACTTCACCGTTTCGCCCTTAAAAGCAATGCTACAAGAAGTGCCACTGGCTATTATTTTCCGGCCTGCTAATAATTCTACAAGCGTGCCGCCCTGAAATATAAATAAGCAATCCTTTCTACTATAGGCACAAGACCTGGAATTTGAGAGGAGGTACATAATTTATTGATAACGAAAGGATAAAAGGCAAAGTCGACCTCGGTGGATTTTGAACCCAGAACTTACGAAATGCCGCTAAGCATTTTAACCGGAGTGCTGACGTTTCTTCTAGCTCGCTGCTTTATAAATGATAAATAGCGGTTTCAGATTATAACTGAGACCACTATTTTTAAGAAAGGATTGGTGTCTATTATTGCGTTCAAATGATACTTATCATATTGACTCACAAATTATGACTCTGGAGTAATTCGAAAACGAGGCATAAAGGGCCAGAAGAAGAATCTGTAAAAATTATATCCATGCTGCCAAAACACCGACTGGATAAAAATATTGTCTGCTACATACTCAAAGGAACGATAGTCGGTTACATCAATGACACCGCTCTCTTGGTACTTATTCCATCGACCAAAAATGTTTGAAATGCAATGACGACTTCGACGACATTTGAACTTATAACATAAAGACGGAACAAATACCGCTAGGTATTTTGTCCGGCAAGCTAAGATGTAAATAATAAATACTGATTTTAAATGTTAATTAAAACCAGCAAATTTAATAAGGCTTTTTCTTTTTTTTTACTTAGATATAAGAGAAGGTAAGCCCCTTGATCTATTTTGCCCCTGTTATATATATAAGATAGCAATTTATTCCGGAAGTGTTATAAATGGAATCCAACAAATGCATTTACCAGTTGTTGCTGGTCTATATTTCATTCATCTCCTTGCTTTCGAAAAGAATGAAGAATAAAATATAAGCAAACACCGCTGCATTTGTTTATTTGGTTGTATCAATTACGATTCTTCCTAAATATTATAACACATAATATAACACAATACAGCATACTACAATATCTATGTGCATATGTGTGTGTGTGTGTGTGTGTGTGTGTGTGCTTAAGCTTGTGTGTGCGTGCGTGTGTGTGTATGTGTGTATACACCCATGGTGGTAGATGGATGGTAAGAGCAATCCTGATGTGTATCAACAATATATGTAAGGCATGTGAATACATTGTAGGTAAGTAGCATACATACTAAAGACTAATGAGAATAGGATCTCACATATGTAACATGCACATTGCAAGACTATCGTTGCTATCAGTAGACAGAAACTGACTATATATAAGGGATAGGTTCCAATATCAAAAACGAAATAACACAAAAGGAACAAGTTAACTCCAATAAGATCTGGTGATTGAAAATTTTGCACAATATAGACAATGTAGCTATAACAATGGATTGGCAGCAATGTTCATGATTCATACTGCCTTCTAATAACTGTAATTTACAATGCCAAACACGAGTTGCGAAACTAAATTCACTCCAATAATAAAAGAGATGCAGTTGTATAATAAACCACTGTATTTTAGAGCTCTTTCTGGCATTTGCCTCATCTGAGATTAGTTTTTCCACTTTTTTATGATGCACAGATCTATATTAAGACACCGGTATTCATCCAATATACTGCTGTATATTTTATCTATTTTTTTATATCTTATTTAACATATATCTAAAGGTTTCTCTCTGAGATCGATAAACACTTCTATAATAGCAAAGTGTTCAATCAGCTGTTTAAAAGAAAGATCATAAATCCGAAATTCAGTCACATGTTATACGTTCCCAGAAACAGAAACTAATACAATGCAAGAATCACATGATCAAATGCTGATGCTATTGACCAGATATGCAACTATCGTAATAAAGAATGCAGTCCCTTAAAGGGAAGTGCCTCCTAAAGAATATAATACCAGCTACACATCTTTTATGGTATATCCGTTTGAAAACATTACTCGATCAGGAAAACAGCTCGTTCAGGCAAAGTTCTATATTATGTAACATTGCATTATCGAAATTACTTCCGGAGTAAGCATGAGATAACGGAAGTAAATTGAATATAGAATTGTAGATCTTTGAATCATAAATGGGATTCGGAAATATAATCTTGGCATCATAAAGAAACTTTATATAATCCTGTCCAGCATCCCGAATCTAACTCAAATCTCTCGACCCTTTTCGAGCTGGCAATTTAATACCGAATTCATATGGAAGAATTTAAGGAATGAAGACCATGAAATGCGAAGTGCTCAGATAGCATCATAATGCACATTACTATTGAATATCGTTGCAGCGCATTCCCAAATACACAGTCCACGTACAAAACATGGTAAATGAATAAAAAAAAAGTTTTAAAAACGGAGTGTCAGTCATGGCATAGAAAATTCATCCCTACCTCCACCAACTATATCCCTTCATCTTATAACAAACAACTAAAAATAATACAAAAAAACGATACTTCACCTCATTAGAGTTTAACTTAAACCACGCCCATGTCGAACGAAATATAATAACTATATATATATATATATATATATATATATATATATATATATACCGGAGTTAGCACATAGATGTGAAACAAGGTGGAAAAAAGAGTACTCAAATACCAGAGGTAGTTTAATATGCTTTATTTAGAAGCAGCAGAAATTTAACAAAAGCTGTCCGACGAACAGGAATGTAACACTCTTTGCAAAGTTTTGGGTAATGGACATACAATGCTACCCAATAATTATGTAGTGACGGCATTATTCCAAGACGTTCAGAACCCAAGATCACGTCATAGAATAGCTAATTGG
The DNA here is from genome assembly GCF_046866305.1 of Octopus bimaculoides. NCBI lineage: Eukaryota > Metazoa > Mollusca > Cephalopoda > Octopoda > Octopodidae > Octopus > Octopus bimaculoides. The sequence continues at coordinate 3,594,818 of NC_142951.1, forward strand.
TGGGCCAATCAGACACAGAGTTACAGTTACGGGAAAGCGGGAGGCACATCTGCTGATCAAAGATCTGCACGTATGTGTTGGAAGAGGGCTTTCTAGAGCATTTGGGTTCGTGAGAACTGAAAGCCAAAAACTGTATGTGATTGGGTGTATGTACATGTTCATACACATATCACTTATTTGCAAATACAAGCCATAATATGTTTATGGTCAAAAGATGTCAGGCGCTGCTGTTTATCAAGAATACTGAGAATGGTTTGTGAATCTCGTGAAAGAGAATATTGAACATTAAAGCTATATAGATAATGAAAAAAAATAATAAATGAATAAAATGTAGAAATGAAGTTTGAAACTAAGATAGACAAAACAACAGCAACAATAAAAGAGCGACCTGATAAAAAAATGTTTGAAATATAGCTTATATGTTGTATATACATTTAATGTGTTTTTTTATAGACTTTGGGGAAAAATTTGGTCATATTAGGTAAAAATACAAATTTGAAAAGTTTGAATGTCGGAAAAAACACAGACAATGTGTGATGAAATGAAATGGAGCCAAAAGAGAAAAAACTATGAAAAACGAAAATAAAATTTCATTCTTTCAGGAGAAATTTCAGGAATGCCAAGATTTAATAAATGGTATTCTTTAGAAAGTCTTCGGAAACCAAGTAATTAAAGAAATGTGTAGAGCAATGGGGAAGACAGTCAACAGATATGGAATTAGTGAAAGAATCCAGGAGTGTTTGCAAATGTTGATTACTTTTTTTGCTGCCTTCGAGTGTTGAAGAGTAAAGGAATTCAGCCGTTCCAGAAAATGAGTCGCCTATTGACGGGGTCAGAAAGTAAGTCGGGAATTCGGAACAAATAATGGACGAAAGTAAAGAACTTGATTGAAAGGAACAGCACGTGGATGAGGTAGTTACACTCATGATGCCAGATCTATGAACAGAAGTGTCTGGAGAAAGACAAGATGGTCGTGTGAGGAAGACAGAAAAAAAGCAGTGTTGGTAGTTATGAGGAGATGAAGACAAAAGGGTTACTGAGATATAAAGTAGAGTAGTAAATGGGTATTAATATTGTTATACTCTTGTCAATTATAATCAAGAGCATTCCACCAGTATACATCAAATTTATAATCACATTCTGGCACATTGTAGGCTAATTATGGACCATGTTATAAGCTCATTGTGAACTATTTATAGATTCATTATGATCGAAAGTTTCACTTCACACAAGCATGGTCTAAGTTTAGAACCTACTTCGTAGCTTTCTGGGCAAATGTCATTTTCTGTAGCCATGGGTCGACCCTTCCCATAAAACAATTCTATACAATTGTATAGAAGCCTGAAATTGTCATTGAAATGTAGTCGTTTGTCCATTCACTGAGCCACGTCGATTCTTCCACAGAATTACATTAAGGCCAATTTTAGGTTAATTCAAGGGAGATAACAGAGTTAATCGAAAAGCTAAATACTCACAGAAAAAAACATGTACATGATAACACTTCCAATCAGTTAAGATCAGAAGCCATGAGTGCTACTGCCTGCGATACTTATATTAAGCCTACTAGATCTTATCACAGACGTTTGTTGTGTTCTCTTTGTATCAATCGAAGGATCTCATTCTGGTTTTTCGATTGTGGAATAACATGCTAGCCAAAGCACTGCATGTGGTGCTAATGAGGCAGCATTATATATATATATATATATATATATATATATATATATATATATATATATATATATATATATATATATATATATATATATATATATATATGTGTGTGTGTGTGTGTGTGTGTGTATGTGATGTGTGTCTGTGGGTGTGTATGTATATATCTAAATGTATATATATATATGTGTGTGTATATACATATACATATACATACACAGGGAGAGAGATATGTATACATATATGTATGTTTGTATTTATACACGTTTATACATATACACATATTATACACACACGCATGCCTTGATATGTACTTGACTGATCATATGATAGTTATAGTTGAAAGAAGACATACGTATTCATGGGTAATAATGGTGCATATGACATACATACAGTAATTATAAATTATAATTTATTAAATGTCTCGGTGCTTATTGAAAATAATTTAATAAATACTAATTTCCCAAAGAGAAAAAAATATCTAGTTCCATACGTTGTAATTACATAAAACAACATTCAAATTTTTAAAAAATAATAATAATTGGAAACAGAATTACTCTGGTGTTGAATTTTATTTTGGACTTTTACCCATCTTCTGATTCTTTGTCGCTTTCCTCCTCACCCCATCTCTCTCTCTCTCTCTCTCTCTCTCTCTCTCTCTCTCTCTCTCTCTCTGCATACGTATATATATGTATATATATATATATATATATATATATATATATATATATATATATATATATATATATATATATATATATGTATGTATGTATACAGACACATAAACATTTGCATGCGTCTCCGCTCTCACTCTATTAATCTGTCTCCCACAGTGCACGTGTGTATACGTTGGTTGTGTGAGTGTGTGTGTGAGTGAGCATCTATGCGTTGCGTTCATTTACTCATTGCAAGCTTAATAAAGGCCCTTGTCTTATTCCTTTTATGTTAACTGCCTCTTCATTTCTCTCTCTCTCTCTCTCTCTCTCTCTTTCTCTCTCTCACTCTCTCTGTTCCTCTCTATAAGCATGACTGGAGAATCAACCAACCAAGCGACCAACCAACCAAGCAAACAATATTTATATCGGTTATCATTCTTTAGAGATATTAAGCACGCTGTATTGAAACTCAATTAAAAAAAAAAAATCTCATTTGGCATGCTTTATAAGTGGGGACAAATATAATAGTTATAAAAACGATAAAAATAACAGCTTTGTCTCTTACGCCATGTGCAATTTGAATATGCTTCAGTAAACTTTATAAAATACACGATTCTACAAAAAAAAATGTAACAAGATACTTAGAAAATTACAATTGTATAATAGAAAAAGCGCAACAAACTTAAAACTGTTGTTGCTTTTCTATTGTTTTATTGCCAGTATATTGTATATAATATTTTGAAACTAGTTCTGATATTGATGATTTTGGCGTTGTTCTTCTTTGCTGATGTCAAATATTGTATATAGAACAGTATAATTTCAATAGATTTGTACATTATTCATTGGGAAAAATTTCAATTCTATTTTATCTAAGGAAGAAATAAAAAAGCAAGAACTCAAGACACTTGTAATGAAATTATGTTTAAGAAATCTGTCAACAACCACAACGAAAGTTAGATTATAAACACGAATACGACACAGAAAATTAACAAAGAAACTAAAAACTCTTTTGTTTGCTAGTATAGAATGGTAAAACAACGGAAAATTAACAGAATACAAATAGTGAGAGTTTTCCTCTGCAGCTTCACTTATAAGAATTATAAACCATCAATCTCGTACACACTACTGCAGTAGTGTGTACGAGATTGATGGTTTTAATAGACATGTACGCCGTATCTCATTCCACCAACAACTCATGTTAGATAAAGAGCAATACTCTATAACTGTATACTATAGAATAAAATGCTGGATATTCAATATACCTGAAAAATAAATGGTATGTTTATTGGTGGTATGAGTTTAGGTGTAGGTCTATTTCATAAGAATCTTTTAGAAGATATACAACACGGAACAGTAACACAAAAATAAACATTTCATATTTTCAAATGTTCAACCTTAAGAAATATATGTAGCATCTTAAGCATCAATAATCGCCACCACCACCACCACCACCACCACCACCATCACCAATGCCGCCATTACAAGCACCACCAATATTATTGCTCTCATTACCGCCATCGTCGTCCTAATCATTGCTGCCGTTATAGCCGCGGCCATTGTCATCGTCTTCGTAGTCGTCGTCATCGACAGATTCAACGTGTTTATCACCACCATCATCATCGCTATCAACATGAAAATCAATGTTAACATCCTCATCAACATAATGATCAATATTACGACGAAAGAAATCAGAGGAACTCTCTATGATTAATTAACAGCCGAGTTACAGACAGTAAGAAACGAAAAGTCAAAAAGCTGGGTAACAAAAAAAACAACAACATCAATACGACAAAAATTAATAATTCCAACGACGTTTAAAGAAAAACACAACAAAAGCATCATGAACAATGAAAGGGAAGAAGACAGTTGAACAAAACAGTATGTAATGTTAATAAGTATGATAATAATTATTTGTTTATATGCAACAAAGCTTAAAAACAATATCTTATTATTTATACAAAACAATGTCGTAGCAAGAAAAACGATTTCTTTATTTCATATATAGTACATATAAAACATATATATATATATATATATATATATATATATATATATATATATATATATATATATATATATGTGTGTGTGTGTGTGTGTGTGTATGTCTATGTATTGAGTGTATGAATATATCTTATTATCAGCATCTCGCTGAATATCTCCACTCTTTCTCTCCCCCAGCCCAACCAGCCTGAAGTCAGAAGCCCCCTTTGTGGTAATGTTTATAAATATCAACTACTGGGTGCATATCCTGTACTTTTTGCATATTCCATATGCCCACCTTAGAACTGATAGGTAATTTTGGGTCCCCTAGTAACAGCTTTCGGACCTGAAATGCCTAGTCACGTCCCCTTAGTTTTCTGGGGGGTTTTTTTTGGGCTCAATGTGAATCTGTTCTGTAAATATATATATATATATATATATATATATATATACACATAAGAACAGGACGAGATTTAGTACAGAAGCATTTCACTAACTAATGACGATAAGAAATTGGGGTTAAAATTTCCGACCATCAAACACGATAAAAACAATTGTAACAAAATGAAACGTTAATTGTCAATAGCAGGAAAAAGCTACTATATAATACGTGGAAGTTTCCTACATTCCATGCATGTAAAAATGTTAGTGTGAACATAATCAAAAGTGCAGATGTGACTGTCGTTTGATTTCGGTTTCTGTCTCACTTCATGGCAATTTGGAGAATTTTCATCTACGATAGTCACTGGTCTACCATACACTAGTATGTAGAGATGGTAGTTGGAACGGGCAAAAGGCTCTGAATATATGTTTATGCATCTGTGATTGCGTTTGTGTGTTTGATTGCGTGTCTCTACTCCGCAGCAGTCAATGTTGATCTATTTACACCCATATAACTAAGTCCTTCGGCCTAACATACGATAGGGTACGTAGCTGGCTTTAAAGAAATGTGTTGATTACTAAGTTGGCATTATTCCTCTACAAACTTCCAACTTTATACCCCAGAATTGTCACCATCGAATGACTAAAGCAAGTAGAAATCAAATATTACTTTGCCTGTAACATACCAATGTAAACAACACTGTCCAATTAGTATATGAAAAAAAAGGGCATTTTACGAATATGGTTGAAATACGTAACTCGACTCATTACATAATAGGTGCGTATCTGTTTACGGAAATGATTATATGCAAATAAAATTGTATTGCTTAAACAGTTATCTAAATGTGAAGGCGCTTGGCTGCGTGGTTAGAGCGTCAGACTCACAATCATGAGGTAGTGAGTTCGACTCCCGGACCGGCTTGTGTGCTGTGTTGTTCAGCAAAACACTTTATTTCACGTTACACCAATTCATTCAGTTGTAGAAATGGGTTATAGCGTCAGTGGTGCCAAGATGTATCAGCCTTTGCCTTTCTCTAGAGCGGAGAAGCTGATATGCATGGACGATTGCTGGTCTTCCATAACAACAATGCCCGGAATTTGTCCGGGAGGGTAATTTTCTAGGTGCAATCCTATGGTCATTCATGACCGAAGTGGGTCTTTCACTTAAATCCTTATGTAATAACTATTTTGGTTGTAAGAAATTTACATGCATCTGAAAAATTAGAAAACTGTTAACGTTACTACAAGGACAGTAATATATTTATGTCATAAATGATTTTGTGAAAAATGTAATACGCTCTGAATGTTTGATAAAATTATTTTATCAAACAATACCTCATAACGCTGTAGAGAATTTTCGGATTTAAACAGTTGAGATTCCAAAGAATCTCTTCATATTTAAGATACTCCGTTTTCTAGAACACGAGACTGGCAGATATTTTATCATAGTCGTCAGTATGTAGGAATATTTGTATAGATGTAACGGAGGAGACGAAGCGGGAGAGAGAGAGTGAGAGAGAGAGAGAGAGAGAGAAAGAGAAATATATTTCCAAATATGTAAGTAAAGGTACAAATTAAACAGAATATCAATAACTGTTCTTATGCGAATATAGAAATGTGAGAAATTTATTGTGTATGTTCAGAAATGTGCATGATCACAACTGTAATGACACAAATGTAAGCAGACCAATACTCGACTACATATATTCGACACGAGAATACACATACACACACGCACACACATATAAGTGTGTGTGTGTGTGTGTGCATGAGTGTGTGCGTGAGGCGTGTGTATGTATGTATTTTCACATGTGTTTGTGTGTATGCATCAATATCCGTGTGTGTCTATATGAATATATATATATATATATATATATATATATATATATATATATATATATATATTGACAAAGACAGAAAGCAAAGAATGGTTGTTTAAATTATAAATACATATGCAGAAACAAAACTAAATACCTTGTACATGTTACACACACACACACACACACACACACACACACACACACACATATATATATATACATACGTACCAACTTTCTCACATATATATATATATATATATATATATATATGCTGTATACACATGAACAACTGATGACAGATATGCATACGCATGCGGATGCATCTAGTTCTATTTACAAATGTACATAATCACATGCAGACACTGAAAATTCAATTGTTCCTTTCTGTCGAGAAATTCATTTATTTACGTTGTATTTCTTCCGGCACAGCAGAATAACAGTTTAAAATATTAGCTTTGTCTTTTGTTAATGTTTCGTATTTTTTTCTGAAATTCATTTCATCAAAGCTTCCGGTTAAATGTTAGCTAATTTGAATACCAAAGTGTCACATTCATAAAAATTATTGTTTTTATTATTATTTTTTTTTTGGATAGTTGTTAAATATTTTTATTGATTCTTATGGATATCGATTATTTCAATGAAAATTTTTATCTGAATTTTTATAATTTCTATTTCTATAGAAATTATATTATGTCTTATATTAAAGGCTATAATAAGCGTATATATATGTGTGTGTATATATATATATATATATATATATATATATATATATATATATATATATATATATATATATATATATATATATATATATAAATGCACGTGCGGTCGTACACACAGTCGTACATATCTATATACATGGGAACACACAATATACAAATGTATTAAGATATGAAATATTACTCACATGCTTGCCACGAAATATTCTATTATGCATATATATGTATATACATGTATCGAGGAGAGAGAGAGAGAGAGAGAGAGAGAGAGAGAGAGAGAGAGAGAGAGAGAGAGAGAGAGAGAGAGAGAGAGAGAGAGACCGAGAGAGGGAGGTAGATAGATAGATAGATAGATAGATAGATAGATAGATAGATAGATAGATAGATAGATGAACACACATTCTTATACAAATGTAAATAGCTACAGACGTTGAAGTGAATGCATACGATTTTACATACGCTTTTGCATATATGCACATATTTGATACCCAGGTAAGTGCAATATGAGACACTGAACAAAGAATTCAAAAGAATTCGTTATCAAACGCAGAATGGGGAAAGCAATTTCAATGGGGTTGAAAAATCATGAAAAGGAATCTGTTACAAATACCATCACGTGATGTGTCACTAACCTTCAATTTGGAGATGGGCATACGAAACTAGGAGTAAGGTGCTTTGTTGATCGAGGTGCGATGAAATCACATTTATACCTATAAGCATACACACACACACACACACACACACACACACACACACACACACACACACACACACACACAATAATCCCTCGCCATGTAGCGGTTCACTTTATTGCGGGTTATTATTTAATCTTACGTCGATTCCGCCGTGCTTTTGTTTTGCTTTTATAATAAATAAATATATACAAATTACAACAATAACAATAACAATATACAGCACAGTACTGTTCTACTTCTCGTATTTTCACATATCACAAGTGGCTTTAGAACGTAACACCAACGATAGTCGAGGGATTATTGTATGTATACATATATACATATATACATGCACAAATTATAAATAAGTAAAAATTGAACGATAGGTGTCAATTCATTACAGCCGTTTCTAACGACACCTTTAATTGTATCATTATGAAGAAACCGTTTTCTTGAGATGAATACCTGAAATTTATAAGCCAGTACAATTAAAATGCAAGGCCCATTTTGAACGTCCTTGATTATGAAGTTCATGTTTTCATTTGAATAAAACGCTTTCTTTTTAAATCCTATAATGAACTCATTAATCAATTAAAGGAGTCGTTAGAAACTGCTGTAATAAATTCACACCTGTCCTCTAATTATTAGTTATTTATATTTTATTGACCTGTCTCGGAACATGAGCTTCGAGAATTCTGAAGGACAGTATGGACTGTATATTTAATAAAATGTACATGTTTGACTAGCTCCAGAGCGGTAATGCTTCCTCGAAGATTCTCCGCTTTCTGGACTACGTTTTAGCTTAAATAATGATGTACTGAACGAACTGATTCATGAGGATCCCTATGAAAATGGTAGAGACTAGATCCAGTTGATGGGATGCTCTCATAACAGAGCCTATTAATTTAAAAGAGACAATCCAGGTGAAACTACCAGAAAGACGATAAGGCGTATTTCCTGAACCCGCCTCATGTCACTACTTTGACCAGGAATGCAATTCAAGTACACGGATCGGAAGGTTCACTGCACCCCCGGTACTCTCCTCCTATATAGAGTCCAGTTCATTGCATTTTTTAATTGTTCTCGAATATTCTGAGAGGAGATTCGTTGGACAATGGTGAAGAGCTGAATACATGAATCGATGAATGCTTTGCGTGAAGGCGTGGCTATTTCTACTGTCAAGGCTAGGACAAACTAGTGGAAGCTTTGCTACAAATCATTATGGATGCATTATTTGTAGTAATATTTGATCTAAAATAAGGATAAAAGTTAGTCGAAAATAAATCAACGAATTTATCACACAACCCAATAGGTATATATAGAGATAATTCATAAATACAGGCATACTTAGGCACATACATACACCCGAATGCATGTGTGTATTACGTTTTTTTTGTGAATATGCAGATATAAAATTTTGTTTTTATAGACATTTTCCATAAAATATTTTAAATATTTTCTATGTTTTAAAATATTACATATACTTTCCTTTTAAAGCGTTCAATGTTCTTCAAGAATAGCTTCAATATAAAAGTCTATTTTATGTGACAATTTATATAGTATGTACTTGCTTTTCTTTATCAGATTATCTTTATGTACAACTGTATGTCCGTGTATTTGTATGCACAGATCTCTATATATATATATATATATATAGCAGATGTGTATAATTTTGCTTTTTCTGCAAATGTTCGTGTAATATCAAGAACATTAATGAATACTCACATGCATACACAGACACACACATGCATACACAGACACACACACACATACACACATTCCAGTTTCTCTATATACGTGTGTTTGTGTCTGTTACTATGCGTACATACAGTCTCCTTTACTGCACATTTGCGCAAATGTCATATTTATTGTAGATAATTTTGTCAATATATTATTTTAAAAAGAATATCTTATTATTCTTAAGACAAAATCGATGAAAGTCAAACGCATATACAATAAGAAACTTACATATGAAATAAAATACAATTTCTTATGAATTCCTTCTGATGTTACTTTTTCTGCTCAATTTCTGAATATTTTATAAATCCACTAAAATGCTGTTCTTTATGAAAAATTATTTGATCTAACAACTATAGGTTGAGCTCATTCACGTAATAAATATAAAGCTATATCACGTGATATAGATGGAGTTTAGATATAATGAAACGATAACTGACTTGATATATAGAAAGTCGTGCTTTTTGTATGTATTGAAGTAAATATTACGGAATATGTTTACGCGCTTACCATTTCACCAAAGTGCATTTAACAACACATAAATGCATTCATACATATATAAACACATGTTACACGCAAACACGCATAGTCAAGAGGTTTCAGATATTATTTATGAATGAAGAGAATTTCGACGCCGAATTTTGATAACTGCCATGCGCGGGACTCTCGGCAATTGAGTTACACTAGTGAGAGTTTGATGGGTACAGAAAATAAAAATAAAGCGAAAACTCTATTGAATGAGTAATAATATATGGACATTTCTGTCAGGCTGTGTGGTAAGAAGCATGTTTCCCAATCACATAGCCCGTCGTATATATATATATATATATATATATATATATATATATGTATATATATATATATATATATATATATATATATATATATATATATATATAGATATATATATATATATATATATATATATATATATATATATATAGGACAATAGACCGACATTACCCACCACTACCACCACCACCACCACCACTACTACCATCACCACCACCTCCAAGATGTCACACAGACGGAGTGAGTCCGGAACCATGATCTAAGGAATAACACTTCTCACTACACAGTACACCAAGTAAACACCCTGAAATATATTCTGTAATGAAATAGGCTATAATTACCTATACGATATTCTTGAGCAAAATAATTGTTGTCCATCCAAGGATAACAGGCAAAGTCGACCTCGACGGAATTTGAACTCAGAACGCAAAGACGGACGAAATACCGCTAAGCATTTATCCCGGCGTCCTAACTTTTCTGCCAGCTCACCGCCTTCGTTTTACTGACATTATCAAATATTGAATGACCTCACTCGTTGTAAACATAATACGGTTAAGAGTTCAATTCAAGTGAGGAAGAACGTGTTCAAGGCGGGTTTATAGGAAATGTATTCAGGGAAAGTCAAAGAGAAGGAATCTATCACTGATGAAAACCGGACAGAGACTGCAAACGACTACTGCTGACGTAACTTGGTATGCTGTTATGCATGAAACCAATCCGTGTATATTGCACTTTGCAAACAAGGTTTGTTAAAAAAATCAATACTGTAATATGATATAGAGGTGTATCAGATATGTAAATACATGCATATATGTATATATATATATACACATATATATATATATATATATATATATATATATATATATATATATATATATATATATATATATATATATATATATATATATATATATATATATATATATATATATATATATATATATATATATATATATATATATATATATATACACATTTATTTAGAATAATAAGGTAGTCATATTCTACATATATAATATCTGTGTATCACTTCAACTCCCCTCTCTCTCTCTCTCTCTCTCTCTCTCTCTCTCTCTCTCTCTCTCTCTCTCTATATATATATATATATATATATATATATATATATATATATATATATATATATATATATATATATATATATATATATATATATATATATATATATATATATATATATATGTATATATATATATATATATATTGTGAGCGTATATACTTGTGTGACTAGCGACTACTTATTTCAATGTATGTGTAGGTATAAGTCTATATATACGGATATACCTAATACTTTTATTTTTTATTACATATTTTTGTATACGAATGTATATATATCTCATAAATATTTGTGAGAGAATGAGATAAAGATATATAGAGAGGGGACGAAAATGAAAGAGGGAAAGAGAGGTTAATCCTGTTTCCACAATCTGCATTTAGATCAATTATCTGCAAGCTTGTACGTAGAATCGTTTACGATACTAGTATTGATTCGTTCAAAAATCGATTGCATATATTCTAGCGTTATTTTATTTTGACACGTAATGAAAGCAAGACTGATTGGCTCGTTAGTCTTCTATTCGAAAGCCAATCGTCCGATAAGTTTATTGTTTACACGCGCTCACATATATTTGTATACATACATATATATATATATATATATATATATATATATATATATATATATATATATATATATATATATATATATATATATATATATATATATATACACCCACCCAACAGTTTACATAATACACAGACTCTTGCTTCGTATACAAACATTAAAAATATTCACATACACATGCATAAATATGTGGACACACTTCTGTGGGTACGTATATATGAGTAAAACATAAGTCTATCCCATTCATAAATAACTTTTTTATTTGTATCTAGATATGTTTGTCTGTCTCTCAGTAACCACACGCATGCCTCCGCACACGCACGTACACACACATATATAAATATGCATGTTTATATTTACATACACACACACACACGCACACACACACACACACATATGTATATATATATATATATATATATATATATATATATATATATATATATATATATGTTTATGTATATATATGTATATATTTATATGTATATATGCATGCATATATGAATGCATATATATACATACATACATATATATATATATATATATATATATATATATATATATATATATATATATATATGCATATGTACAGGCGCACATATATTTATTTACGTAAACACAAATAAATATAGTCAAAGATACACGCTCACACATATATGTGTGTGTGTGTGTGTGTGTGTGTGTGTGTATGAATGTGTACTTAACGCTTTTTGTATGTAGTTGCGTTTGTATTTGAATATATATATCGATACAATAAGTCTGTTTATACCGTGCAGACCCCCCCGCTCCCATTTCCCCCCGCTACCTTGGCAATGCTCCAATATTATTTGTCAGAACATTACTTCACCGCGTTTATATTAGTTTTTTTAGTTGAGTATATGATATAAAAATGATATTAAAAATATGACATGTCATGTAAAACGATAAAGAATAATAATATGTGTATGTGCATATGGAGTAGCGCCAAACAGAACTTTACAGCAAAACAAAGACCCAATAAACACCATTTAAAAGTGACGAAAACACGAAGATAATAAATGAGTAAATAATCATTGAATGCGCATATATATATATATATATATATATATATATATATATATATATATATATATAGACACACATATATATGTTCATGTATATATCAATACCTATGCCTATATCTATATCTATCTATCTATCTATCTATCTATCTATACACACACACACATATATATATATATATATATATATATATATATATATATATATGTGTGTGTGTGTGTGTGTGTGTGTGTATATGTGTGTGTGTGTGTATATATATATATATACACATATATGTGCGTGCGTGTGCGTGTATGTGTATGTGTATGATAAGCAAGTATATATGTGCTTATGTTTGAGTTTTGTGTTTTGATGGATAGAGTGAAGTATGTATTAACTACATTGCGTCGATGCGGATATATTAAATATGAAATTAAAATAAATGTGAATTCACATGGGATGGTTCAGATACTCACCGTCGCTCTTCTGTTTTGGATGGCTTGTTTGAGCTGAGGCTTATCGTTAATGAACAATACGATATATGCAGGATCAATGACGTATGGCTTTTTGTCTCTAACATTTTGGCCTCGTACTTCTTTATTGAAATGGTCTGTGATTATAGAGTGGCGAAGGTCAACTATCTTACAGACGAAATTATCCTTTAGAGGCGTGATTTTTTTTCTGTATGGGCACGTTTTACTTGCACAACTTTGTCAGTGACCTGCAACTGATTGGACGATATGTTATCATTACCAACACATTACCTTGCCTTTTTCCATCACTTAATTCAGCATGTTTAAGGATTAATGAAACATTTTTACACTTTCCAATTTTGTAATATTGAATATAAATTGACAGACTGCCGATAATACTTTTGTAAATAACCAGAGATGTGAATAACTTTGAGTAGAAAACGGTTCTGCAGACACACTCACGTTGTCCAGTCGCTGTTATTATCGTATTTTTTTCTGTTTCTGTTGTTCACATACAAATCAATGAGGAAAGGATTTTCTAATTATGTGAGTTCAATCTTTTCCTTCAGCGGTCTAAGGAATCAATTCATTTCACTATATACCGTCTCTGACATAATAGTCACTATATGTTTGTGGTATCACTTAATATTGTTAGCGTGTCACTAGTTGCTGTAACCGAAGAATTTTGTGGCTGAGAAGTGAAAACACAATGTTTGATGAGCGTTTTTACTTTAAGTTTGCTCGTGAAGAGATTGACTCCATCTTGATGAAACCTATAATTCATGGTATCATGTAATAACAACGTGCTGTGTTGCTCATGTACAACGGGAATGTGCGATTTTATATTTTTGATATGATTAACAACAGTGTTGAAAGAGACTCTATTAGCAAGAGTTCGTTTATGTATTTCTCCGAGATGCCTTTTCGAGGAGACACTGAAGATTTGGTGTTAGTTTTCTAGGTTGCATATGGTGTGGGAGGTAAGGTGGGTTAGATACATTTTAGAAATATTTGAATAAACGGGGGCATCTATGTACGACATAAACGTAGATCGTTTATGTACTGAAATGGTGTTGAGATGAAGCTAAACACTGCGGAATGTTAGAGCATCATTGAAATTGAGAGCGGGATACAGAGAGAGGAGAGATATAGAGATAGAGAGAGAGAGAGAGAGGGAGAGAGAGAGAGAGAGAGAGAGAGAGAGAGAGAGCGAGAGCGGCAGACAGAAAGAGACAGAGAGAACGAGAGAGCTTCATGTTAACGGCAGAAATTTGAATGAACCTGACCGGAAGCTAACTGGCTAAAATTTGTAAGAATGACAGAGTTCATGGGCATCAAATTGTGTTAAGACATTTGTTTATGAGAGGCGGGTAACGCTTAGTTGAAGTCAGTCGCAACATAACTATTTTCGTAGAGTATCTGGAGGCTTCGACTAAATTTAATTATGCAATCCTTACCTGAGGTTATTAAAAAAGTTGTTAATATGAAATGCGTGGAAATAATCAATTTTGAGCTATTTGGAATTGAGTGCGATATTTGCAAAAGTTAGAGGAATACCATTATTTCAGATTGGAACGAAGTAAATATGCTACGAAGGATCAGGTTTTATTTCAAGAGGAGTTAAGAAAAGAAAGTTTGGAGTAAGAGATCGCAGAGCTTCTTTATGGAATGTATGGTTACAGGATGATGAAAAGATGTGGTCACATTCGATATCCAAGAGGTACTTTCGCACTTCGAGGTTTATATTTACTTAGTGGAGCGTGGTCGACATAGACAGATTCAGAGAGATTTACTTAGCGTTGAGTCAGATGCACAGTAGCAGCAAACATACATTATATTTTAATGCAGATTTGCATTCATCACCAACGATATACTAAAGGTTTAAATTAAAAGATTAAAATAGGGGAAGGCATAATAGATCACAGTAAAATGCAGAAAACAAAAATTCGAAAAAATATTGGAAGCTTAAACAAGATATGGAGGAAGGGAGACAATCCAATGAATTCATCTTATATAATTATTTCTCCTTATGAAAATAAATCACAATACTGATTTTAATCTTCCCCTAATTAATGTTTTAATTAAAACTTTTAGTATATCATTCACAGCCTCTCTCCCGTAATGACTCTATGTAAACCAGCGTCCTTGTTTCTAACGGTCACTTACTTAGCTATATAATGTTATAAATAGTACGTCACCTTAACATTTCGCATATGTCTTGCTTCTGTATGTTGGTTCCCTGACGATGAATGTAAATGTAAGCGAAGAATGTAAATATAATAAATAAAACATCATAGCCTTGTAATATATTAATATACGGATATTAACGCAAATACGGATATTAACGCAAATTAATGATAATACAAGGTACAAGATATTGTGCTCTTATATGCGTTTTGCTCCATTTATTCTTCTTCTTCATATCGACTCAAAATACATCACTTTAACTTGGTATTTCTACCTATAAAACGGGTGTATTATCCTAGTTTTTGTGTGAATTTTTACTAACAATGGTAACTGTTAACATATTTACATTGTCAAAGATTTTTCAACCGACATAATATTAATATATACAAAAGTTAAAATATATATATCTATATATATATATATATATATATATATATATATATATATATATATATATATATATATATATATATATATATATATATATATATACAACGAGGTTCTTTCAGTTTCTGTCTACCAGTTTCAGTCCACTCACAAGGCGGTGATCGGCCCGAAGCTATAGTAGAATATACTTGCCCAAGTTGTCACGCTGTGGGAATGAAACCAGAAGCATGTGGTTGGGAAGTAACCACACATCATCCTTTTAAAACATGTTAAACAATTAGTGGATGGGGGCATAACAAGTTTCTCGAATACTCTCAAGATTCGTGTGGTCGTCTGTGAATTGCAAATCTTTACTGCCATCGGACCTAAGTTGTTAAAAACGAAATGTTATTCAGACATAACACAATATGGCGTACACTACTTAGTGCAATTTTTTTTCTGATGTTACCCAACTTTCT
Source organism: Octopus bimaculoides (assembly GCF_046866305.1). Lineage (NCBI taxonomy): Eukaryota > Metazoa > Mollusca > Cephalopoda > Octopoda > Octopodidae > Octopus > Octopus bimaculoides. The sequence continues at coordinate 3,611,415 of NC_142951.1, forward strand.
AGAATTTATGAATAGAATGCATCTTCGCTTGATGCTTACTTTAAGAAAGTTTATCGTAAAAAATGTAATACAAGAATGAAGAGTTGAGAATAGGTGAAAGAGCAACGGATGTTGGGCACTGAAATATTTTATAAGTTGCAGTTAGCATCTAGAACTTGTGAAAAAAACTGGAGGACGTCAACGTCGAAAGGTAAAATTACATTTAGCAGTTAGCATGGGATGCAGCCTGCATGACATTCAGGATTAGTAACACTTTGCCGAGAAAGAAAAGTGGGTTTCCTGCGTAATAGTTAAAAAATATTGGGGGATACCCGGAAAGAGATCAAGCAAACTGTATTACAATGGAATGATAGATTCATTGACATTGTCAGAGTGGTATGAAATTTGTCTTATCATCTTTCATTTTATCGTCACGTTACGTAATCGGAGATCAGTTTTAATCTGACTTGAATATTTATGTCAATAATCATCTCTGTATGTTGTACAATTCCATGACCATTCACGTAATGCTGGTAATTATCCAATAAAAATGAGAATTGATATATTCAGCTGCAGTAGAATTTTTCATTATTTCTTGTAGGTGCGGTTATCATATATACCATTAAAAGACATGATTTTTGAGCTGTAATAATATAGTTGATTAATTATATAAAAACATGATGCAAGTCTGAAAAACTGTCTTATCTAAAATGTGTCGCCAGACTGTCTCCTTTCTCACAGCATAAGAAATGATACTTTCATAGCGCTGAGGTGTGAAGCTTCTACCCACAGTTAACGTTAATAATTTTTGACCAGATATAGCACCTTTCTGCATTCAGATGGTAAGTACACAGAACATCTGTCGTTGTCGCTGTCTCTACCAATGTTCTCAAACAAATAATCGTAAAAAGCCAGAGGCACTGACACTGGGAATCCGATAAAGGGCAAAACTGGACGGACATGGTGTTTTTACACACTGTCCCATCAGAGATTTATTTCTTCTCGGTAACTGCATTGAATTTGCTTTTAGAAGTTAATTGAAATATGTCACAAGCATATTTTAACTAAATTGAGGTTCACATACATACTCACAATAACACGCAGACACACATATATATGTATATATATATATATATATATATATATATATATATATATATATATATATATATATATATATATATATATATATATATATATATATAAAACTACATATATACATATATAACTACATATATACATATAGAGCTACATATATACGTTATGTTTATGCTAACATCAATACATCTATTTTATGTCGGCATGTATGTATACAGATGTACATGCATAAAAATAAACACACACAGACACACACGCACGAACGCACACACACACACACACACACACACACACACACACATACACACACACACACACACACGCGCGCAAACACACTTTCGATATTCTTATATTTTATCTCAAATGTAAAACAAAAATACTACATCAAATAGTTATTTTCTTATGGATATTTATGTAAATGGAATCAACTTTCAGTGATATCTTGCAGAAACCTATAAGGAGTAACAAGACATTGGTTGTTCCAAAGAAATAAAAAAAATAACTACCTCTTTGGAAGCATTTCAAGAGAAGTTATTCTAACATATGATTGCCAAAATTGTCAAAATATATATTCTTTTTTAGTGTGCCTGAGAGTGAGGGAGCTTTGTGCTTATGTTCTAAGTATATGCAGTGCGGCATGGACTTATGTGTGTGCGCGTATGCGTGCGTGCACGTGTGTGTGTGTATGTGTGTGTGTATGTGTGTGTGTGTTTGTGTGTATAACAGTTGTATATGTATCGTATATTTGAGAGTGGTGAAAATTATTCATACGTCTTATACGCAATATCTGGCAAATGTATTCAACTATTTTGGCGTCGTTTTATACACACACACAGCCACATACACACACACACACACACACGCACGCACACACACACACACACACACACACACATACGCACTCGCACAAACTCATTCTATCCTATGTAAGAACTCACTTAGGCATGCCTATATATATATATATACATATATATATATATATATATATATATATATATATATATATATATATATATATATATATATATATATATATATATATATATATATATATATATATATATATATATATATACGTGTGTGTGTGTGTGTATGCATACACATATATACGAAAACGAAAAAGAAAGATTGAGGGAGAAAGAGAGAGAGAGAGAGAGAGATGTGCATTAGCATATCAATCGATTCTTATATACGTATACCAGCCATTCGACACATAGATATACAGTGGAATACAGAGAGATATACATGACTGCATATATGCCAACATATGTAAACCTCTACCACTCTCTCTCACTCTCTCTTTCTCTTTCTTTATAAATCTTTGTGTATGCGTGTGTGTTTGCATGTATGTATGCGTGGGTGTGCGTGTGCGTTTGTCCGGTATATTTGTAGAAGAGAGAACTTGTACTTACTATATTTTCGTCGCCTTGTGTAAAAAGATACGAAGTTTATTCATTGGAGAATACATATTGTATCTCTGCCTGGCACACACACACGCACGCACACCCATACACATATATATGTGCATTTGTGTGTGTGTGTGTGTGTGTGTGTGTGTGTGTGTGCTAAAGGAGAGATAGAAAGCGAGCCACCGTTACAATGGAAGTTATCATTTGAATCATATTGATACTAATACTAGAGGCCGACTAGTACTAAACATGAGAGTAACTATGACAACAACAACAACAACAACAACAACAACAATAATAATAATAATAATAATAATAATAATAATAATAATAATAATAAAAGTTACATCTGCACCCCCGGATGCTCCGAAACCAGTTGTTGAGTGTCCCACCCATGATGGATCGTATATTCCATCTTCCGTTTTTGATTTGCAGTGTATATATATATGTGTGTGTGTGCCTCTCTGTGTGTGTGTGTGTGTGTGTGTGTGTGTGTGTGTGTGTGCATACATATATATATATATATATATATATATATATATATATATAACGAATGTATATATGGGGTAGTGACTATAAATACAAACCGTCGCATGTACCGTTTTCTTTAAATTGTCACTGAAAGGCAGCATGTCACATCTTCTAGCACCGTTATGTGTATGGTGATAATGTAGGTATACTGGAAATGATTTCGGTATATCGATCATAACCATTCTGCCATAGACAATTTCTATTTATTACATTGTGTATCTAGATCACTTAAATATATATACGAACGGTAACACCAACGGAAGAAAATAACCGGAATTGCAAAATCGTTGTTGCTGACACACTCAAGAATTGCTCAAACTTCATATTGCATGAATTTCACGTTCCAAGCAGGCATTTTAGCGCGTCATTAACTGCTGAGTATGTCATTATTGTATTAATCATTCCGCTCGGACGTCTATATAAATATCATCCGTTAGTTTGATTGAAGAAATATTAACCGAGAATCTCAATGTATTCAACTAAAGCCACGAATTCTCTGATAATAATTAAAGCAAATATCTTTAGCGAAAATATGAGAGATCGCAAAAATATTTCCAACATATATGTATAATAAATTTGAATTATTAATAATCTGCATTAACTCTACTAATATTGATTTGTTCACTTTGTTATTGTATCACTGTCTCTGTGTCCTCTGTATAATTAATCTTAGGAAGATTACAAACAGGATGCACCGTTTGAAGATACAGAGCTACACTTCCCGGTTGAATATAAATTCAGTTTCTACTGAATACTACTTGCTAAATATATTGCTAAATATTCTTTTCTACTCTAGGCACAAGGTCGCAACTGGTATTTAATTTATCGACCCCCAAAAGGATGAAAGGTAAAGTCGGCCTCGGTTGAATTTGAACTCAGAACGTTAAGACAGATGAAATACCGCTAAGCATTTCTCCCGCCCTCCTAACGCTTCTGCCAGCTAAATATTTATTACTTTATTGCCCACAAGGTTAAACATAGAGGGGACAAAGAACGGCTTATTTCATCGACCCCGAAAGGATGAAACGGAAAGTCGACTTCGGAGGA
>NC_142951.1:3620478-3630478 GCF_046866305.1 Octopus bimaculoides
TTCGAATCCATTTTATGAACATTTAAATTGAAAGTGTCTAAAAATAAGACATTTCTCTGGCGTATCAGCGTATAAACCGTGTTGCAAAGCATAAGTATAACGGAACATTATCTTATATTCCGAAAATACTTATACCACCGACTCTTATACCAGTTAATGTAAATCCATAAAAGTACAAGATTTTGAAATTACCGATACACTAAATTTAAGGAAGAGAGACAGAATTTCGTATTATTCTATGTTATTTTCTGATTCATTTTTCATAAGTTTGTGAAAGTTCTAGAAAATCGGTGTCGCTAAAAGGTCAGATAGCAATAAATTTTATAAATCTACTTCAGTAGGATATGGTCCCCTTTCTTCTATTTTCCTCGTTTCGCGTTGTTTCATTCTTCACTGCCGCTTTCCTACAAATTTGCAAAACATGCACGGCAATAGATATACACATAAATATGCATATATTTATGCATATTTATAAACGAAGACTCATACGTATTTGGGAGTATTATCCGCAGAATACATGGACACATAATCTGTAATTGGTTGTTGAGGTGGTAAGTTTTATTTTAATTTAGTGTGCAAGGAATGGCATACAGACAAGGAATATGTGTCATATAGCGCTTATATGTGCAAGAATCTATACTGCTCATAAGAATAATAGCAAAATGGTGAGTGTGCGGTAACTACAGACATCCGCATGCACACACAAGCGCGCGTGCCCGTACACATGCATGCACACGCACGCACATATTTTAATAATAATTATGCTTGTCATTGCATTACTTAGCCCATTGGTAACACCTTCACATGTTTAGAGAAAAAGAGGGAGAAAGAAAATAGAGATAGAGAAAAGAGGATGGGAGAAGTGTCCATGACGTGAGGTAGAGGGAGCGTAATTGTAACGCATACACGTGATTAGTTGAAGGGATAGAGAGAGCTAAAGAAAGAAGGGACAGAAAAGGATAAGGCTAATTGTGAGGGAGAAAGGGAGTGAAATAAAGAGGGACAGAGGAAAGATGGAGGGAGGAGCGTTCATGACGTGTGGCAGGGGGAACGTAATATCTATTTCGTAGTTGAAAAAGATGGTTGAAATTAGTGCTATAGAGGAGAGTGAGGAATACAATTTTAGCAGAGGGGTGATGTTCTGATGGTGAGATTAAAGAAAGGCAGAGAGAGAGAGAGAGAGAGAGAGAGGGAGATAATGGCGGTTTTAGTGGTAGTGGTGTTGGTGGTAGTGGTGGTGGTGGTAGTGGTGGTCGATGGTGTTTGCATAGTGAAAAATAATGTTTTGTGTAATTGAACTATTTTCTTTTTTATCACCTATCACTTAACGCATACGCATCCCAAAGTTGTCATTCGTTTTGAAAAAAAAAACAGTTACTCTTTCCCTTGTCATTGGCAGAATCGTTAGCCCGCCGAGCGAAATGCTTTAGCGGTATTTCGTCTGCCGTTACGTTCTGAGTTCAAATTACGCCGAGGTCGACTTTGCCTTTCATCCTTTCGTGGTCGATTAAATAAGTACCAGTTACACACTGGGGTCGATGTAATCGACTTAATCCCTTTGTCTGTCCTTGTTTGTCCCCTCTATGTTTAGCCCCTCTATAGGCAATATAGAAATAAAATAAAAATATTATTATTATTATTAACGGATCAAAGTTAAAACTACATATTCTAATACATATAAAATAGAAAAATAAAAATATAACCAAAATATATAACTTACTAACATTTTTTAAAAATTCAGAAATTTAAAAATATAAAAATGGCTCAAGTTAAATTGATAAAGATTAATAAAACTAAGCACCTAAAAATACAATACCGATATATGTAGAAAATGCTAAACATAAAGAAACCCTCAACTACTATATTATAAACACATCAAAAGTCCACTACCTATCTATATAAAAATTATGGGAATTAATAATTTAGCATAATATTTACCCCTATTTTTGCAAGTATAAATTACCATTTTTTACATGAATCGTAAGTTAATAGTAATTATAAATAAAAACTATGTTATAGATTTATTGAATAAAACTAGTAAATGAATCTAGTAAAACAAATTAACAATGGAAGAACCATGAATATATTTAAACCATATTGCCTTAAAAGAATTAGACGGGTCACTTTTAATAAAATATAATTCTCTAAATCTTAAACATTAAAAAAAAATATTAGTAGTCTTATAGAATTTTTCAGAGTATTTTATTTTAATGATGTTGTTCCCATCATACTTAGCGCACAACAGACGGAGCAGCCATTTGCACAAGTGAAGAATTAAACATGTTGATAAGTATTCTTCGTTTTTTAATTTGGTTTACTAGATTAATTTACTAGTTTTATTCAATAATTTTATAACTTATATCGAGGTTTTTATTTATAATTACTATTAACTTTCGTTTGACATAAGAATGGTAATTTATACTTGTATAGAGAGGGGTAAATATACTAAATTACTAATTTGTGTTTATAATATAATAGTTGAGGGTTTATTTATGCTCAGTATTTTCAAGATGTATCGGTATTGTATTTTTAGGTGTTTAATTTTATTAATCATTACTAACTTATTAATTTTTTAATTAAAAAAAAAAAAAATTCATTTTAGAATTTTTAAAAATATATTACTAATTTATATATTTTCATTGTATTTTTATTTATATCCTTATTTTTCTGTTTAATATGTATTTGAATATGTAGTTTTAATTTTGATTCGTTAATAATAATAATAATAAGATAAATAGCCTGTGAACGCACTGGTGGATTTAAGTAACAGGTATAGCCTGGAAAAACACACTCACGGCGCAGAAGCACGTGTAGAGTTCATTAATAATATATTCTTTCCCCACATACTAATAACAGGTAAGGTATATATTTCTTCAAATAATTTATAAATAAGTCTTTTAAATATTTTTTTTTATTATACGTTATAGTAGGTTTTAAAATGCTTATATTATTTTATTATTATAGAGAATTTAGATTTTTATGTGTATTCCAGACAATAGGGTTGTCCTGAAATAAGATTTGTGTATCTATTGGTAAAATCCCAAATTTGTAATAATATTACAAATGTATATTATATATATATATATATATATATATATATATATATATATATATATATATATATATATATATATATATATATAAGAATAAGGGCAGGGAATCGTCAATTAATAATAGAATTAATAATTAACAATTTTGCCAAGTAGTTCAGTATGAAAAAACCTTTATCGGTAAAACCATTTATCATCATAAATATACAGGGATTAGCATTGAGTTGCTTCTCCAACATACTGAACATTTAGAAATAGCAGTCAAAGAACTACTGATTCTAAACTACAAATTTATTCTCTAAATGGATGGCGATATATATATATATATATATATATATATATATATATATAAAACCATTGATGAAATCATAAAATTGATATGCCCCGCATTATGACGATGTATTTCGTCGTTTGAATGACTGGCACCAACTGCGTACCTCGTTGACTCACCATGCTTGTTGTGGCTGTCCACCATATATCATTAGTAGAACAACCCACCTTTTAGTTGGTGGTGTTCTCCACAATCACCTCCCTCCTTGAGATTGCTTCCTTTCACATAATTTTTTTTTTCATTTATTTCTTTCAACACATTAGAAACATCTTTTGTCTTTGGAATGCCGCTGGTATTACCAGTCTACGTAGTCTAACGGCAGCGATAATGACCCATAGCAGCCTGACTAAAATCCTTTGTACAGACTTAGTATTATCATTTCGTACGTTATATTTTCTTTGAAACAGCGTCAGTTTATGAAATTGCTATGAATATGCGTATGAGGAAACAATCTAAAGAAGTTAAATATGCAAACAAATGGTACGATTTGAATGAGGTGACTGTATATAGATTAGTCTCATCATTTACAACCAATTGGTAAGAATTATTGTCACCAGTGGTCCAGAAATGTAATTAATACAAACAGAAAGTTTACATGAATTTCTCTCTGGTGAGGGGAATCGAGTGTCGCCTCTATAAATGCCAATAGATGTTATCATTTGCGATATTCGAGATATTCCGAAACACAATTAGTTTTCTATATCTCCAAAGTTTATAAAATGTCCATGTAGATATATATATATATATATATGTGCGTGTGATGAGATGTATGTGTGCGTGCGTGTTTATCTGTATGCAAACATACATGTAGGTATATTTCTGTATGTTTGACAGTATCTGCACACTATTTGTCAAAATTTGCAAGCGTGCATCTATGTATGTCTCCTTGTCTATCTGTCCCTCTGCCATTCTGCATGGAGAGAAAGTTTAATTCTCTAATGGTGTTTTGTAAATAAATAACGAACGCACTTTCCAGTCTACTGGAGAAAAATGTAACAAATAGATGCGGTGTTGCCGTGATTGTTAGTGCTATGTCACGTGAATATCCTGACATCGTAGGCTTCTCGATATCTCGAGCTGTTCGAAAACCATTTTGCCATAGATAACTGTGACAGATCGGCTACTATATATCAGTTACAACCACGCAAGATTGATTTTGTTCGTTGGTCAGAATGTATGTACTAAACTTGTGACTTAGACTCAACTTTTACTTCGAACATTTCAGTATGACATACTTGCAGTTATTGTTGTCCAAGCTACTGTAATTGTTGTTGTTCATTCATGCTGTGTTTGTCTATCACCTTAATGAAAATAGAATTTAGGATTAATAATATATATGTCATTTTATATCGATGTAGCTGAGAATCAGTTCGTTTGCCTTCCCCTCCACACACACACACGCATATACACAAGCATTCAATAGCATTGTCTATGTATATAGGTAGCTATCTGTCTATCTGTTCGCATATAGAAACTTAAGTCCATACGCAAGTTATGTGAGTGTGTCATTACACAAGCTCAAACACACACACACACACACACACACACACGTGTGTGTGTAATGCGTGACGTAGACGTGGCTGTGCGGTGAGAGGATTGCTCCTCCACCACACGGTTCCGAGTTCAGTACCGCTGCGTGGCAACTTGAATGGTATGTTCTACTATAGACACTAGCCGAATGATGGCCTTGTGAGTGGTTTTAGTAGACGGAAATTGAAAGCCCATCGTGCATATATATATATGTCAAATGAAAGACAAAAGATGGAATATAACAGAATTTATTATTAATGACGACAACTGTTTCGACACACCTAGCATCGATTCGTCATGCGTGGGAATTCAACAACTGTTTCAGGAGCATCCTAAAGTGTAGATGTATCTCGTCCAGTGATAAATCTATATTTACATAGTGACTTTCTGATAAAAAGGGGTTATTAATAGCATAGTCAGGATTAATAATTTCTATTCGTCGAGGCAACCTTTTTGCTTCTCTGAGTTTCAACTGCATTTGTTCGTACACCATGTGTATCGCTAATCAACCACATGCTTCGGTCGTGTGACTGGAGCAACCCCAGAGCACCATCCTGAAAAATTTTAATTGAACAAATCGCCTCAAGTACACTCTTGTTTTGTTAAGCTTGGTATTTTTCTACCGTTTTCTTCTGACGAATCGGTAGGTTATGTGGACGTAAACACGCCAACAAACGTTGTCAAGCGGTGATTGGGGACAAACAGACAGACATACGCACGCACACACACACACACACATACGCGCGCGAGCGCACACACATGTATATATAACGGGCTTCTTTCAGCTTCTGTAAACTAAATCCACTCGCAAGATTTTGGTCAGCCCAAGGTCATGGGAGAATAAATCACCGAAGGTGCCACGCAGTGGGACTGAATACGGAGCCGTGCAGTTGGCATGCAACTCTTGTGCCACGCAGTGTGCGTTTTATGTTTATGCGCTATATATATATATATGTATATATATATATAATATATATATATATATATATATATATATATATATATATATATATATATGAATCTGGTGGCGGTTTGGTTATTTCGTTCTGATGACGTGAACATGAGAGAATTCGTGTTCAGAAAATAATTACATATTTTCTTTTTTATGTATTCTTTTTATTTTTGTTTTCCCTTTCGTGCGAGAGAGAGAGAGATGGAAAGAGAGAAAGAGATAGAGAGGTGGGGTGAGAAAAAAGAGAGAGAGAGAGAGTGTGTCACAGACACACACACACACACACACTCACAAGGGCGTATTCTACATTATTGCAGTTCGTTTAATTGAAACGTTTCATCTAAAAAAACACTGCAGCCGCAACAAAAAAAAAAAAAAATAAATAAGAGAGAAAGAAAAAAGTTTTCTGTGCTAGGAATTGATAATCTTTGTGAATGAAACGGATACGTAAATGGATAAACAAAAAAATCTGTCTCAGGAAAGAAATACAAACTATTTGACAAAAAATATGTTTGCTTGGGAATTTTTAATTTGTTTCGTTGAATAACAACTCGCGGGCCACAGCGGGACTGGAGACTGTTTTACTTAGTGAAGCATAGTTTAGTAGATATTGATATTGCACGAACGTAGTTTATACTCTAAAAGTAACTGACCAAGACATAATCCAGTCACAATATATGTAAGTATGTAAGACGGCGAGTTGGCAGAAACATTAGCACGCCGGGCGAAATGTCCAGCGGTATTTCGTCTGCCTTGACATTCTGAGTTCAAATTTTACCGAGGTTGACTTTGCCTTTCATCCTTTCGAGGTCAATAAATTAAGTACCAGTTGCGTACTGGAGTCGATCTAATCGACTGGCCAACTCCCTAAAGATTTTGGACCTTGTGCCTAGAGTACAAAAGCGTCTGGTTGCAAAGCTAGCTTCTTAATGACACTTTCAATTTCTGAAATTGTCCTAGATATATATTTTATTTGTGGAAATAGGTTTGTAACATAGAAATGTGATATCAGTTTCACTTACGAATTATCAAATTAACGACAAACGAAGACGAAGAAAATACTTTCCGAAAACATAGATGCTTGTAATAATCTGTTCTACTCTAGGTACAAGGCCCGACATTTTGTGGGAGGGAGCCAGTCAATTAGATTGACCCCAGTACGCAACTGGTACTTCATTTATCGACCCCTGAAGGATGAAAAGCAAGGTCGACCTCGGCGGAATTTGAACTCAGAATAGATGCTTGTAATAATGAATGCTTTAAATGAAAAGTAAAAAATGTTGGTCTGTATTGGTCCCTTTACCTATGTAAGGAGTATATATATATATTTATATATATATATATATATATATATATATATATATATATAATTTAAATCTTATAAAGTAATATTTATAAGGAAAGCTATAGTGTCTAAAATAAACGAGAAATAAATGAGATTAAAAACGGGAATCTATCGAAAGTCTCTTACATAAATCCAATATTATAAAATACGATTCTTCTCATCCGTTAAAGATAGTTTTATAGACTATGCAATACACTTGAATCTCTCTCTCTCTCCCTCTCTCTTTCTCTCCCTCTCTCTTTCTCTCCCTCCCCATATCTCTGTCTCTTTCTCTCTCTGTCTCTCTCTCTCTCTCTCTCTCTCTCTCTCTGTCTCTCTCTCTCTGTCTCTCCCTGTTGAAGGGCTATGAGTATAGTTTTTACAGTTTAACATCTGCTGCAGATTAATTTGATTCCGTCACCTACCGGTGGGCTTTGGCTTTATAGGGGTCAGGTGAAAGGAATGCTGCTACTCTTGACAATATCAATGGCTTCAAACATGTATGGTACATAAAACATCCCTTTAAATTTCTCGGCTAAGAGCTCTTCCAAGTTCTCCACGCGTAGAGCTATATTCTTTTGTTATATCGCATCATAATGGATTGTATTTACGGAGTTCTTTCTGCCCTACTCTTAATCAAATCGGTTTGATGTTACCGCTGTCTTTCTGTTATATTCCAGTATCCTACTTGTTGCATCGTCTAACAAATATCATCCTCTTGAAGATGGTATGATCATCCATTCCTCAAAAATGTTTCCAGTCCTGCATCACCTAGCTGCAAACAAGACACAACTCACTCACATTTTTATTGATTCCACGAAACTTTTAAATCATCATACACTGGGACAATAGTCTCTTCTCTTTTTACGAAGAATGAAACCCAGAGCAACTTGCATTAAGAACATATCCCTGTATCATACAAGTTCTACATACGAATGGTACTTCGATAGATTTTGCACCACTGTTACCGACTTCCTCGCTTGATGAAAGCATTTCATTGCCTTAGCTAGGACCCCATCCAAAAGTGTAGCTGTTATGATCACAGTCAGAAATGGTAAATGCGATTTACATTGAAATACTGGTCCCATATCTGATGGAATTCTTTTGTTATGTTGATAGACAACTTGGACGACTTCTAGCGAAGCGTCACTCGACTTCTTAACATTAAAACACTAACAGAAATGCACTATCATTTAACCCACATGCAGGTGGTTTTCTCTAGCGCAGTTTTTTCTTTCATATTGCTAGAATGAATGGCCATCTCCCCTTAGATACTGCTGGCTTCATACCTTCCACTAGGCATCCCCGACGCAACCGTTGTTTCCTAGACCACCATTCTCGTTGCTACCTCGACTGCCAGTCCCTAAATGCCCAATATATACCGTATTTTCTCCCAATTCACTTCTTTTCCTCTGCTATATTAAAAGAAGTGAATTCACTGCAAGGGGGCCGCAAATTCCTTCAGAGTCAGCAACTATTAATAATAAACAAGAGAGATGTTTTGTTTTAAGAGGAAGTGTATAATGGTAAAATCAAATGAAGGTGATTACGTGCTCTTCTGATATTGTTGAATTCGTAAATTATGATTCATTAGTTTTATGTGTAGGCTTATTTTTATTGCCTTCACTATTTCCTTGGGTTCGTTTGCCCTTAGGCCCTCTTACAAGATATTGTATAAAACATTGCTTTTCGTTTATTATATTCTCGCTTTCATGCTGTACAATTAGGTATTTCACAGAATATCGATTCCTTTTATCACAATCATTATTTCAATAATTATTTGGAGAAGTTTCCTTTTGTATATTTAACAACATTCAAACATGAACAATAGCAGTTAAGCAAAACAATGATCAAGATATGTTTAATTCAATTTAAGTTTCCCAAAACATAGACATTCTATTTCATCACGAAATATATAGTTCTCACCCATTTTCAATATCTAAAATATTGTCATTTTAAAAGTACTGACATCTTTAATTGCTCTAGAAATACATTATTAACACTTTTTAGTTGAACGTTTTACTTTTAAGCTTAAAATAAAATAAATACGCTTTGAAAGAAGCTAATAACATTATCATTATGACAGTTTGTTAGACAGTAGTAATATTGTTAATAAAAATAATCGGTAACAGGATCGTTAAAACGTCGTGGGAAATAATTCAATTTGCGTTTTCAATGACGAGTCAACACATTGTGAGTTCCATCCTCACCAGAACTGAAGTACCGATCAAGAATGGGTGTTTATGTAATAACCTCTTGCGAAACTTACAACTAATCTACTATAATAATACTCTTGTGTTTTTCTCCGTCACAGCATATAAATGAGAAAGGAAGGTGATAGATGAATAAGGAATGAAGGAGCGCTAGATGAATAAGGAAGGAAAGGGTGATAGATGAAAAGGGAAGGAAGGGGGGATAGATGAATAAAGTAGGAAGGGTGATGGCAAATTGGTAGTGGGATGATGGAAATTATATTGTGAAAAAAATCAGATAGCGTTTCAACTCTGTGTGCGTATATACGGGAAGTATGTGAATGGATGTGTGAACCAGCGTTTTTTGCATAGTAAACGATAATCGATGTCAGGTCTCAAAAGACAACCACTAGATAACATTGACAGGTGTATTGATTTGATTTACCATCCATATTTAAATATAAAATACTACAATTAGCCGTTTCGTTAGGTGTTATATTTGAGTGGCTCTATGGTAAGGCGTTTACTTGGAAGCCACATGGCTCTGCGTTAAGTCCCACTGCGAAACACCTTCGGCAACTGTATCTTACTGTAGCCCCAGGCGGGACATGAATCCTTCTG
>NC_142951.1:3635478-3650478 GCF_046866305.1 Octopus bimaculoides
ATCAATAAGTTGTGGTAAATTTGTTGTTTCAGGACTAAATATCATTTGAATATGAAGTGTCATCTGAAAGAATGAGTACACTGGGTATTGATCGGTGTCCTAGTTGGTGTAGGGGATAAATTCCGATTTATATATATTGTTTTACTGTCAATAAGTACATATTTCGGGGGCCTTTGCAGTGATTGGTTCACATACCTATAATGCTACGAAGACGATTTGTGTATAAGTTAAACAAATTATGGTTTAGTTGCCATTGCGCGGATGTATTTGTACTGCGTAACTCGAAACTCCACGTGATCGATTTCTCGTGTCATAATTGAATTTGCTAACGTTTGACTCGAAACAAGCTGTTGTGAGCTGCATCACTGATGGAAGCTGAATCTCATACAGTTTTCCCTATTTTAATTTCATTTTCGTTACTTTCACTTTTATAATCAGGTGCAACATTGTTATTGTAGTGCGTCGCCAAACTGTCACAGAGGGCAAACACTCTCGCTACTTTTCAGAGATTTCTTTAATCTATTTTGTGGCGGCGATGTTTATCTAAAGGTGACAGAACACGTTCTGCGGAGTTGAGACTCTTCTAGCCGCAAGAAGATTTCTGAAATTATGCGGGGAATATAATCTTTCGTATTTAATAGCACTTGCTTCAACTAGCACATGCACTGGCAGCAGGACACGTCACTTGCAGACAATCGTCGGTTCGATTCCGTATCGCTAGAGGGTTAGGGGTAGATCTATTTTATTATTATTATTGATGGTATGGCTCCTTTTAATTAATATTGTCTTTCCTAGAAGTGAGTTTATCAGTAAACATTCCTAGAGGATATTTTCTGGTATTCCCTTCGGTGACTTTGGAATATTGACAGATATAGCACAGCAACAACTTCGACATTCATCGAATAAAGGAGTTGATACATGGGCCTATTATTAAACAGAAATCAAATATGCATCGTTAACCCTATAAGTGAACTAGTATAGTATCTGACGATATTGAAGAAACAATCTTATGTTCACGATGGGACGATGTAAAACAACGCAAGTAAAGGTTCTTCACAGTCAACGCGTATATCAATGATGGATGTAGAAGATCGATCGAACTGTGCCACTAAGTAGCAATGTGTTCTCTATCAAAGAATCCGTTGGAGAATAGAATTTGGTGTTACATTAAAAGAAAGATGGAGACACACACACAAGTTCACATTTATATATAATTTACCCCAGATTATATTGGTGAAATATATACGAGGTAGTGCGTAAAAGTTCGAGGCTTTAAGGGTATTGCAAAGAGCTCAGGCTTCCGTGTTCTTTTACATGGCTTAGAAAAACTGAAGGGCCGCTGCAATGAATGTGTGAATCTGAGAGGTGCATATGTTGAATAAAATCCCAATTAATCCTCCGGTAGTTCCTTTGAAACTAAAGCCCAGAATTTTTCAGGGCCTCTTAGAAAACGGGAGAAAACACTTATTTTTGAAGGAGAGTGATTGGATTATAACTTTTCAGCGAGTAATAGGTACTCCCTTGATATCGAAAATTCAATAAAAACATTAGTCTATCACTTGAGACCCCTATTATGTAAGAAAGTGTAACCATATAAAATAAATGATTACGAAAACCGTCTGCGTATCAAAACTTTGGCCTCTAGGCTCAAACATAGGTCATATTATAGGCTTGGATAGGAATAACTGTCTTGCAACGAACATAAAAATAAGAATTGGACATGAACTACATCAAATTTTACATTTTAAGTATCTTTTTCTTTTTTGCATTATTTTTTGTCGCAATAATTTTTGTTTGAATATTTTTATTTCAAGTTTTAATGGATTAAATTGAAAACCCATAAAGATTGACGACTGGAAGCTTCGTGAATAATTATATTGAATTTTCACCAAGATATTGTTACAGTAAATACCAAAGTTTGCGAAGTTTGTATTTCCCCAATGGAACACGCTTCAATATACCACAGACGCTGAAAACTATTTGTATGAATAGATTTGTTACCGGATATTGTTTTATTTTTGTCTGAGGATTTTATTACTATTCTTGTTGTTATTAATGTCGTGGTTGTTAGTGATGCTGCTTTTTTAAAAATATTTTCTCTGCGGTTACGCTATTCTCTTGTCTGTCTGATCCAATATTACCGAGACAATTATCAGGGCAGAAATATTCAAGACGAGAGAGTAGAGGTCAAACACAGCATAAGTTCACTGATTTGCATCCAACTACAGAATTGTGCAGCGTCTGTTTTAAGTAAATCAAACATTTAGAATCTATCCTTGTGAATCTTATACTTTCATTGACTTGTATCTCCAGCTTGTAGCTGATGAGAAACAGATGTTTGCCTGGATAGGTCAAAAGCCACCAATGAAAAATACTCCCCCCACTTTAATTACATTGTTTTTCACTTATCACATCATGACATTTTTGAACCTGAATACCAAGGAATGGTCTTCCAATTCTCCTGCCATTCCTATTTTTTCTGCCTCTATTGATCTATTCACATATTATGCAGTATTGCTGTCGTTATTTGTGTTGCTGTAGACAATTTATTAAATAGGTGCCAACTATGATCATCCTCTTTTTATTTGAGACCTCACGCTGTTCGATGTATCCATCTTTATTTAAAACAGTATCCTTTGTTTTCAATGTACTTTATGTGATAGATCTTGCTGATGAACCCACCACTGACAGGTTTCCATGTTAGCTTAAGTATTACTATGCTACTTACTGCGGTAACTAGATTTCAATGATAAGATTTCTCAAGCAATATGTATATACGTATATACAATAATTTTTGAACCCGTATCTATGTTAGAAATTAGTATTTGTTTCAAATTGAGGCATAGGTATATGGACAACAGGCTGGTGTATTTATTTGACGCTCGGAAAAACGAGAAAGTGTTTTAAATTTCGAGCCTACGCTCTTCAACAGAAAGAAATATGAGGAAATAAATAGAGAATAAAACAACTTGTGGATTTAGCGATCAATCATATATGTTAAATAGAATGAGACAAAAGAGCTAGGACATTTAGAAAGAGAAAGGTACTTTACAACTGTTTTAAGGATATAAAGGTTATACCTTCATCAGTGACGATGTGAGAGAGTTAAATAGAGAGAAATAGTACCGTTCAATATAAGACGTTATTGTGGAAAAGGAGATATGTATCAAATATGAAGATAAATAAGAGAATAAAGATAGAAATATATATATTCATGTTTGGAAACAGGTATGCTTCGTCAAATGTTTCCCCACCTCATTAAACTAAGAGAATATCTTCATGTTTGTCTTCATTCATTGATATCATTTCGTATGTTTTGATTAACTTCTAACCTTGTATTTCTCAAATGTTTTTCAAAAACATCTCCCATGGTTGTTTGTGTGTATTTACTTTTGTCTTTCCTCTTCAATTATTTTGTTGTCGTTACATATGCATATGCTGATTATACGGTTGTTATCAATTCGTCTACTTGACACATCTCTACGTGTGATATTTATGTGTTTCTTTTATATACTGTTTTTTTTTTGCATATTATTAGCAGCAATATTTAACAGTAAATTTGTTATTTAACTTTCTGTATGTAATTCAAATATATTACACTGTAAATTCCAAAGAAGTAATTTCGTATATTCTTTTGTATGTTGCATATGTATTTCTTTCTATAAAATTTACATACTTCTCTGATGTTGATATTAGATTATGGTGTACTTTGTAATACCAGATATAATTGAAGTATGTCTACCAATGTTCTTTTATGCAGTAATTAATATAGTTTTCCTTTTGTTTTCTTGTGACTTTCGTGAATATATCGTAGACTCACTATAAATTTCTATAGTTACAATTCGATAAAGCTTACTTCCTAACCACATTGTACCAGGTTCAGTTCCACCGTGTGGCACCTTGTCCAAGTGTCGTCTACTATAGCCTTAGAACGGCTAAAGACTTGTTAGTGAATCGGGTAGACGGAAAGTGAAAGAAGCCCCTCGTATTTATATGTGTGTGTGTGTGTGGTTGAGTTTGTGTGGCTTTATCTCTACGTTTATCCCCCAAACCGTGCTATATATATATATATATATATATATATATAGAGAGAGAGAGAGAGAGAGAGAGCACTCTTTCCCTCTCTCTCGTCTCTCTCTATCTAGTCTCTCTCTCTCTCTCTCTCTCTCTCTCTCTCTCTCTCTCTCTCTCTCTCTCTCTCTCTCTCTCTCTGTATCTATAGCTTATCTGAATCGTTGAAGAATGTTCTAATGCAGTTCAAGTGTGACATCCACAGAAAGATAGATTTGAAATTCTTGAAGGGCCCAAAATTTGAAATTCTATTCTTTTCATAGATGTTTCAAGCTTTGCTTGTTAGGCTAGTACCTGCTCTTTAGTATGAAGGGTCGTAAAGATCATGGCACGCATTTTGTCCAGGACATCCATGTCGAGGCATTAATTTATATTACAGCAGATTTTAAATGTGTTATTTGTAATTTTCCCGTAATTTCCAAATAATTCTATAAGCTAAAAAAAATATTTTCCTCTACATCACATTACTTATACACGCGTCAGTGCATAGGCGAAGAAAAGGAATAAGAGAAACATTGAAAGCCGCTAAAATCTTGAAACGTTTGATAAAATCACAAAGTATACAATATCGATTTAGCTACTTTTACCGACAGCCTGACATCGCTAAAACTGCAAATTCACTTGTCTGAAACACGCATATAGAATGCACTCAAGAGAGGTGAACTTCTGTCTCAAATTAGAAAACGAGAAATAATAAGAGAATCCATTGATGAATCATTCATGGATGGGTATGTTAGTTTTGCTATTTTAAATTCTAACGTTTCTTTAATTTTCATAGTATTTGTACCCCCAATAATCCACTTTGTGTCGTATGGTCCAAATATGATGCCAATAAGGATTTTATTATCATCAACATTAGTATAATTAAAGACAATGAAAACATTAGCACCGACCCACTAAAATATAACAATTAGACCCAAGAGCAATTCGCTATAGAGCTGTGTGTTTGTCTCCCTGTGTGTGTGTGTGTGCGCGCGTGTGTGTGTGTGTGTGTGTGCGTGTGTGTGTGTGTGTGTGTGTGTGAGTGCATGCCTATATATATATGTGTGTGTGTGTGTTTGTGCGTAGTCATTTCTCCGTCTCTCGTGTCTATTTTTCCCTCCTTCGAACACGCTTCCACTTCCTTTTCTCAACGTTTCTGAAATCATTTTAATTAATGAAATATTAAAATGCTTTCTGTCATAGATTAAAGTTCGTTTTTACAACAACTAAAAAGAAAGAAAACAGAAAAAAAAACAATTAAATGTGAGACAACACACACACATGAAAGTACATATTCACACACACGAAAAGACACACCATTTATGACTCTGCAATATTCTGTTGTGATTTTGTTCGATTAAAAAAAAATCGTGTGGATTTCTCTTTCATTGTCTTGAAATTTTTATTAATAATTTCAGTCGTCTTTAGTGTTACGCCAGCAAATCTCTTTGTTATGTATATTGTATTTTCTCATTTTCTTTTTATTGAATTCATTTTAGTTTTTACTGTACATCTTTGATCGCTTATCAAGTCATTTTAAAATTTTATTTGAGACAAAACGACAAGCCGAATATTTTCCACAACACTGATTATTCAGCGCATGCTCATTACAGTTTTGGTTGAATGAAGCTACTTGCAAACCACTTTGCAAAAACAAAAATAGAAAAAATAAAAAAAATAGTGTCTGCAGTTTTCTTCATCAAGATTATGTAGGCTCGTGCCCGTACATGAGACTAAGTTATGTTCGCGATAAAGAGCATTAAATAAGAACGATAAAATCAACACGAGAGACGAGAATGGTAATCACCAATGTTTACAATGACAACTAGAAGACAAATCAACCGGGCTTAGCAAGATACCGTTTGGACAAAAAATACCCGCTCTCGTATATATATATATATATATATATATATATATATACATTTCAATACTTGTTCCAATATGCAGGGTGTGCCCATGCTTGGGCACCGACTTGAACAAATCGGTCGATCGAATAAGCCCCAATGATTTTTTAAAGCCTGGTACTTGTTCTTTCATTTTCCTTTTTGACTCACGCAGAATGGATAATAAAAAACTCCCTCACTAAAGTGGTTGGTATTTTATCAAGCATTGAAGTCACGAAATCTAAATCACGAACTCTAAATATCACGAACTCTAAATAAATACTGCAAAGCAAGCATTTTTCTCGATTACTTCACTATTTAAAATATTTATGTTCAAATTTATATGTAGTTCATACATGGTTAGCCATTTTGTCGAAGTGGTGTTGAAAGAGTTAAACAATATTCTTTTCTGCTCTAAACACAAGGCCCGAAATTTGGGGGAGGGGGCCAGTCGATTAGTCCGTCCCTGTAAGCAACTGGTACTTAATGTATCGACCACGAAATGATGAAAAGCAAAGTCGACCACGGCGAAATTTGAACTCAGAGTGTAACGACAAACGAAATACGAAGCATTTTTCCCGGCGTGCTAACCTTTCTTATTTCTTTATTGTCCACAAGGAGCTAAACATAGAGGGGACAAACAAGGTCAGACAATGGGATTAAGACGATTACATCGAGCCCAACGCGTAACTGGTACTTAATTTATCGACCCCGAAGGGATGAAATGCAAAGCCGACCTCGGCGGAATTTGAACTCAGAACGTAACGACAGACGAAATACCGCTAAGCATTTCGCCCGGCGTCCTAACGTTTCTGCCAGCTCGCTGCCTTAATAGTGAAACAATATTACATGATGGCGTAATGATACTAACCACTTAGTTAATGTCATATTTAAGTAGATGTTATATTACGCAATAATATTTTATGTTAGAAAGTTTAAAATATTTGGTAGTACATCTTTGACAGGTGAGGTAATTCTCCTGTATCTCTCTAACAGAACCGATTCTGTTAATGATTCATTAGATTTAGATATGTCGGAAAATATTATGACACTTGTTAATTTACACTGCTATTACAATAATAATACAATTCAATATAAAGGTTGCCGTTAAAATGGATGTCTTATATAGCATGTCTTATATAACACAGAGTCCTCGAATCCAACAGGATGGAAAGTGAAATCTATAGCAAATATAGAAGAAATTTTAAATGATTCTAATTATTTCATGATAATGTCATTGATCATGCAATGATAAAATCCGAACTAGATCGCAATCTGTTAAATGAAATGGTATAAATTTGTGTTGGTATGCCTCAGTGTACAGTCGTGTGTGTATGTGCATATATATATATATATATATATATATATATATATATATATATATATATATATATATATATATATATATACATTTAAAATGCAGAGATGCCTATAATAGGACATCTACTCGCTAGAAATAGCAGCAAAAGACTACATACCACAAAAATTAGGGATAATTTCGAAATTATCCCTAATTTTTGTGGTATGTAGTCTTTTGCTGCTATTTCTAGCGAGTAGATGTCCTATTATAGGCATCTCAGCATTTTAAATGAATAATACATAGTCTATTGACTGATTTTTTACTCTCGCTAGACCACTGGTGGTAAATAAAATTTCAAAAATTTTTTTTGCTACCCTCTACTTTATTAATAAATATATATATATATATATATATATATATATATACATATACATATATATATATATACATATATGTGTGTGTGTGTGTGTGTGTTTATGTGTGTAATATAATACCATACAGGGTTATTCAAAAGAATGAACCGATTTCATTACGCAATATTTTAATAAGGAAAAGCAATAGAAAACTCCAGCTAAGTCACAAGTATTTACTCACAGTCAAATTATTTCTTGTCTTATAAGTGTTCAATGTGGCAACCATCTATAGCACGGGCAACATCAATGCGATAAGGGAATTCCTACACATATCGGCATATCACGGGCCTCTGAGTTGATCAGTGTTGTTATTCGATGTTTAAGATCACCGAGGTTAGTGGGTAGCGGTGGAGATTTCTAAGTTTTGAATGGCTGCAACGTCTTAAAAATCGAATGACAACAGCGATCAACTCAGTGGCTTGTGATATGCTGATACGTGTAGGAATTCTCTTATTGTACTGATGTTGCCTTTGCTGCAGGTGGTGGCCACATTGAACACCTGTAAGACAGGAAATAAAAGTTGATTTTGAGTAAATAGTTGTGATTTAGCTGGAGTCTTCTATTGCTTTTCATCATTAAAATTTTTCGTTATGAAATCGGTTCAGTCTCTTTAAATAACCCTGTATAGCACACACACACACACACACACATGTAATGTAGTATCGGTGTAAAATTTCGACACAAGTCTAACAATTTCGAGTAAAGCTTAAATCAGTTACATTGACCCGAGTGTTCACCTGGTACCTACTTTATCGCCCCGCCCCTCAACAACAAATTAAACGTAAAGTCGTTGACGAAATGCTGCTAACTACTTTATCCGCCGCGGTTGTGATTCTACGAGATGAGTGACTTCGAAATTTTGCATGCTCAGCCAAACTGACAAAGAATAACTGACTGAGACTTCGAAGTCACTAAAAGCGCTAATCTAGTTAAAGAATAATAAATGTTTTCTGAGAAATGTATTGAGTGATCCTTCAGTTTAAAAAAAAAAATAGGAAAATTGTTTTTATAACTCGATATAAAACAAAAATTAAGACTCACAAACACTTACACATACACATATACATTCCCATATGTATGGGGTAAGGTCTACATGTACTAACTACATGTACGTGCGTGTACTTTTGGCTGTAGAATAGCGCGTATGTCGATGTAAAATAGGTTATTATGTAATATATTGAATAGATATTTACATTTACAAAGAGGCAAAAACATAAAACGTGATACGAGAACAGTGTGAATTACATTTTATCTTTTTTCTGCAGATTCTACCTAATTTGTTTGGGACATGATATTGAATTTCTGCAAAGGTTTTTTTGATAAATCATGGAAGTATATATGTAAAGGAACACACATGAATATGGAAATTTCATGAGACTTCCAGCATCGGCAAGAACAACATCAATTCAAAATCATTGGGCTCGAAATTATGTAATTCTCTATATAAAGGAAAATCGAAATTACTTCAGTGATCATAAATTTAAAACATCACACAAACCCTGTTATACATACACGATGTCTACATATAGATGTTCATGCTGCCTCAAACTTATACTTTATTGTAAATTTAAAGTATTGAAGACGCTTTGCTTCTTTCCTCACAACTGGGCATAGATACACCCATTTATATCGATGCACATACACGCATGCATATACCAGCTCCTATATGTTGTATAAATATCATTGTGTCTCTAGAATCTCCGTTCATAAACACGTATACTTGAACTTGGCCTGACTTAATGATATTTTTGACAACAATTGCCAGCGCTCATTTGAGTATAATAAATAACTGCTATATCTAAGAAAAGAAACTGTTATATGTATGTATGCATATATATATATATATATATATATATATATATATATATATATATATATATATATTCCTCTATACACAATCATACAAAAAACCCACCTTTTTTGTATTTATTCTTACTCGCATATATATATATATATATATATATATATATATATAAATGAAAGATCCAGTGATCGACATGTAGGAAAAAAGTTAGCTTCAAGCAATCCGTTGTAAATATGAAAAAAATACGTTTCAGGGACAATAGTGGTCTATTGGAATGGAAGGTAAAATCGTGTAAGTAAATATTTCATAAACGTTATATTTGATTAGCTTCTCTTTACGTACTCTGTGACACAGAACTGGTGTGTGGCAAACTGGGATGACAAATACTACAGCATCACTGACTGGAATACACATTCTGTTCTGAATACTGTTTATTTATTTAGCAATTTATGTTTACAATGTCTTTCTCTGTCTCTCCCTTCCTCCCGTTCTCTCTGTCTCTCTCTCTGTCTGTCTCTCTCTCTCTCTCTCTCTCTCTGTCTCTCTCAACCACGCAATCTCACACACTGCAAAATCTCTCCCTTTGTGTGTTGATTTATTTATGTATGGATGTATGTATCTTTGTATGTAAGTACATATGTACGTGTGTATGTACGAATGTACCTACACACACATACGCTTATGTATATAAACATCCCCGTGAATGCTTCACGTATGCGTTTACATGTAGATGTGTGTTTTTGTGTGTGTTGCAGTCTAGGAGTCAACAACATGTATGTGCTGAGAAAATGAGTGGAATGGAGGCGTAAGTAGGAAATAGCGGAAAAATAGAACACACAATAGAACACTTTACAACAACTCAGAGGTTTTTGCAGCAGTACATGTGGATAAAGTCTTGAATTATCATACAAATGTAAAATAACGATGATATACATATATATATATATTTGTGTGTGTGTGTGTGTGTGTGCGTGTGGTCGCGTGCGCCTGTGTGTAACTATTCCATTTGCGATGTTCTATCTTTTCAACATTTTTACTGAACAGAAAGCTTTCAATATTTTAGTGTGAGCAAATTGAGTTTTTGAATGAGACATCAATGAGACATAAAAAGAATTTAAAAAATATACATAAATATCTAACACACAATATAACAGAAACTCTATAGATTTTTTTCTCCCCTTTAAATTCCTGCGTTTGCCTAATACATTCGACGATGTACTTGTTTCTCGTTTTACTTTCTGAAATTTATTTTTAAAATCTCTGTTTCTTTCTCAGTGTTGTTCATTTCTACAATTGAATACGATATTGGATTTCTGGTGGGAATAACCATTTAAAGTCATTTCAGTTTTATATTTTAAATATAGATTTTAAGAATCGAAGTGGTTTTAAAGAAATGATAGAGTTTATGTTACTCATGGCTGATTTCTAAACGTATTGTATTTGTGCGTGCTTCTTACTAGCTATTTTTTTTGTGTGTATGTATGGGGTGGGAAATGATGGAAAGAAGATGTCTTCTTTGAAAGTTTCTTTTCCTTCTATTTTATCCAACACATTTTGGTTAGTTCTGAGCGCAAAACTTAGTAATACATTTTTATGATAACAAAATGCATAATAAATTTTTTCCCAAATAGTGAATGAATTACCAATATCGGTAAAACAGCATACAAATATTGTGCAACTTTGTAAGGGACAGAGGTAGAAAAAGAATTTGAAAACTCTGGGCTGCATGAGATAGATAATGGCGACGAGGTTCCTCGGCGTTGAATTTACCATGTATATTTTCGCGATCGATAAACTTAGGAACACCTAAATCCTACGTTTTATTTGAATAGACATTAAAAATAGAAAGATAGTAAGGTCCCTTCCCGAGTCATATTGGATTTGAGCAACATGTAATTCAGAGTTTTGCTCAAGAACATAACGGGTTGCCCTATCCAGGAATCTAAACCGCAAACTTACGATTATGAGTCCAACACTCTAATCACTAAGGTACACGCTTCCAAAATGATACTCTGCCCTCACCCTCAGATAATTCTTGGAAGTAAAGAAAGTATTTTAAGATTGTTATTATTTACATCCCATTCTAAATCAGTCTTCCCAGGTCAATTTTCGGATTTGAATAATTATGTTTACTTTGTGGTAAACCCTATATTAGGTCATAGTTATAGTAATACTGGAATTGTTGCCGGTGATGGTATCAAAACTGCCAGTTACGCAGCATCAACAATGGCAGTTCACACCAAATTTCATGCTTACAAGTTTCGTTTATCCTTTACTGGTAGTGAAAGCGCGTGTGTTATTGGGTAGCATATTCAGCTCACGATCGTGGGTCGTGTGTTCAATTTCCGGAAGTGCGTTGTGAACTTGAGCAAGACACTTTATTTCACATTGCTCCAATGTACTCTACGGGAAAAATGAGTTGTACCCATAATTGAAAGTTCCAGCGTTGCCACATTCTGCGTCACATTGAGTCTCCTGAAGAACTACATTATGGGCACTCGTGTCTCCGGAGTAATCAACCACTAACACCTTAATTTCCTTGATAGGTTGTTCCGTTGACCTGATCAACTGGAAGTTTCGCTGCCATAACCTATTTAGAATACGATGAGTCAAAACAGCTAGTGTAAATATATTTTTCAAATTCTGTAACGACTCGGCCAAAGCTCGAAATAATCACACGAGGAAACAAATACAGCTGCCACTATTTTGCATTACTTATCCTACATTCTTTAGGTGAAGTATAAAAACATTAAATTTCAAAGGAGTTAGAAATGAAATGATGTTGTGACATTCATGCTTGTATATAAAATATCAGCAATGTATGCAAAGTAGAAAATAAAAATAAAATGATGTCCGTTACGTCAGGGACAGAAATGAACATCGAAGCCTGTAGCCAGTGAGAGATTTCTGTTGGTTATACAGTGATGACATGATGAGAATTGGCTGTGTGACTCTCGATCACTTTATTTCCTTGCAATGCTGAGCTGGTTGACGATAGTTAATTGTAAACACATCGTATAATCAAACTGACTGGAAATATTTCTAATAGAATCCATCCTTCTGAAATGATTAGGATTTATGATGTTCAAGAGTTGGTTGGTGTGAGAAACGCTTTATTACGTGCCATCGTCGTCATCAGCATCGTCGTCATCAGCATCGTCGTCATCAGCATCGTCGTCTCTGTCGTCATCATTATCAGGATGGGCGCCGTTGTCATTATCATCATCATTGCTACCGTCATGCACTTAAAAACGTCATCACCGACATCATCAAGATCAATAACAGCACAACCAACATCATTGTCACCATCATCATCGTCCTCGTCTTCTTCATAATCATAATGATGATGATGATGGTCATCATCATCATCATCAACGTCATCATCACTAGCACCACCAACTTCAGCAACGTCATCACCGCAATTACCACGACTATCAACTTCATCCTCAGTCACCATCAACATCGTCGTCATGATCACCACCACCATCACCAACGCACTGCCATCTCCATCGTCGCCATTATCGCTACAAACAAATCGACTATCAACATGATCGTCAACATCACCAATACAGCCACCACAACCACCACCATCACATCTGTCCTAATCCACATCATCCTCATTGCACTCGCTCATAAAACTTTCTATAACATGAATAATATAATTCCAAGAATGAATAAATGTACGAAACACAGAGAAGAATGGAAGGAGAGAGGGAGCGAGCTTGAGAGAGAGAGAGAGAGAGAGAGAGAGAGAAAGAGAGAGAGAGTGAGGTCATGCACACATATTACTGTAAATAAATCTTACAATCGTTGCTTTATATCTGTCTGATCTACTTTAAACAGCATCCCTAGTAAATAATACAATCCGCATTTGTCGTTGTTCGGTAGTCCTGGTTCATTTCGATTTAACAAAGAAATGATTAAAAGATTTCTAGAAGCGAGCAGTCTATCTTTTTGCGTATGTGTATGTTCGTAATTGTTTAGACGCAGGCTTTGCTGTGCGGTGAGAAGCTTGCTAATCAACTACATGGTTCTGGGTTCACTCCCACTGCGTGGAACCTCAGGCAACTTTCTTCTTCTTATTATTATTGATGATAATAATAATAGTCACTGAATATTCGTTCCGATTTTCCGCTTTATTCTCTTTGTTTACTTTTTTATTTTTTCAATTTTTTTCGTTTTGCTTTTCTTCCCCCTTTTCTTTGTAAATGGACAATTTGTTGTGTTTGTTTTAATGACCTTCAGTGCGTTACTCTGCCCTAGGTATCAGGAATACACTCTGTGACAAATGGAAACGGAATTGAACGATGATAATAGAAATATAATAATAATAATAATAATAATATTTAGGCGGCGGGCTCGCATGATTGTTAGTATGTCGGATAAACTGCTAAGCGTCAATTAATCTTTATTCACATCCTAAGTTCACATTGCCTTTCATTCTATCGAGAGCAAAATCTTTAGCAGTTTCACGTGGTTGTGTACAAAGTCATGATAATGGAATTGTGATAGTTATTGCAGATCATCACGGCACAGACTACTCTTCTCCTGTATGCAAATGTTTTCTACTCTTCCATGCCAACAACAAATATAAAACAGATATATAAGATATCGTCGAATTTAGCCTGAACACCCTTTCTGAGTGTGTGTATATATATATATTTAACACATATCTTTCCTCAGAATACGCAGAGCAAAGGTAGCGAGAAACAGACAAATATTCAATACAGTCACTGTGCAGTGATAATAGGTGTTGTTAGTCGGGTTACTGGTCGACTTGTAATGCCACCTTTCCAAATGTCCATGAAGGTCAGAGAGAAAAATACAATCATTTGAGGATAGGAAATTTGATTGATATAATGACAGCTAACAAATCTATGAGAAATAGAAGAAAAACGGAACATAGACAACTAAATAATGAAAACTGCGAAGAGTAAAGTTGAGAGCATCTCTTTGTTTGGACAAGTGAATAATAAATAGTGGTAAATCGTCAAGCAAAGCTTATGATCAATCATTATATGGAAACGTTGGAAAATTTGGATAATGCAGTACGGAACGCACTGTTCGACAAGAAAACACTCTATTGTCATGAATGGAAAGTAATTTTGATCGTTTGTGTACCTGCTTTACTGGGTCTGACCAAGAGATAAAAATACAAAACTCGAACGTGAAAATAACAAAAACAACAACAGGAAAAGCACAAACATAACCAGGATAAACCGCATCCAGTGGCAATACGCTCAACCATTTCATAAGCTGATTAATCTAGTTTTTAAGATCAAAGACTATACATGTTAATAACATACATTACAGCACGCTATCAGCATATCAGATCCCATGCTGCTAAATTGCGTGGACGATAAGAGCAATGAATCATGGAATGGAGTATATTATAAATAGCAAAGTAAATAAACGACATCACTTAAGGATTTCTTTTTCTTCTTTTTTTTTTAATTCTACTGTGTGGTTTTGTTGTTTTTATTTTTTTAACGTCAGATATGGAGATGATTAATTGAAGTAAAAAGCAGCAGTTGAACTCATAATTGG